>NW_026461236.1:0-66269 GCF_021730395.1 Mercenaria mercenaria | reverse complement strand
CTGAGAAATTACTGAAGTTTGAAAGCTTTGAATAAATAAAATGGAAAACCATTATGTGCTGTTTCTTAGTGTAATAAATATTTTCATGTATTATTGAAAAGATAATCAGCAGATAAAGCAGTTTCATTCGTTATGCTATGCTCTGTACAGTGAACACTACTTTTGACTACTGTGAAAGAAATTAAAGGGCCCACTTCTTGTGTCCAACCATCAAACACCATGTTGTTTTACTAGATGCATGACAAATATTTCCTTCTAAAGAAAAATAAGCTCAAAAACAAAAGCTTTGGATGACCTATTCATTGTAAGGGCTTACTTATAATGTCACTTAGACTCTTTTCGAAGTCACAAAGTTTTATAATAGTAAACAAAAATGACTGCGAAATTGTTTTAAGTGACATGGTTTTAGTAAGTTTCATTTTATTCAATGAGTTCAAACACTATAAAAAAACTGGGTACAAAATTATGAATTTTATGTCCCTTTAAAAATAAAATATAAAATCACTTAGAATTTTGTCGCGCTTACCTTTTTGCAAATTTGTATCTATTTAGAGTGCGAAATAGTTCGAAGTGACATTTTGATTAAAATTTCTTTTCTGTCAGACATTTCTTTAAAAATTCCACTAGATCTAAAAAAATAAAGTTGTTTTTAATCAGATTTAAAAATATTACAACAGCTGCCAGAATTATAAAGCAACAGGAATGTTTTTTCCTTCTCTGTAAAATTTCATGAAATGCACTTAGCACTTTGTCGCATTCACCCCTCGCATTGCACTTAAACAGTTCAATAAGCTTATACATACTTGGTCTATTATAGTAATATCGTTTAATATAACTGTGTCTTAGATCATCAAAGCATGGGCATTTGCAAAGACAATGTAGTTCATCCTCAATATCATTTAAATTGCAATACATACAAAGACGTTCATTTGTAGGTATTCTATTTGCTCCATATCTGCCTGTTTGAATTCTTAATGAATATGATGACACTCACAGTCGAACAAGACAATTCCTAAGATCAGATGGTAATTTATCAAGATAGTTTTCATAACCAAACATGCCCGTAAAATGACCATATAAATGAAGTACAGAGCTAGAAGACTTACTATTACACCATTCTTGTAGAAAACAATCAGTCAATCTTTGTTTAAAATTGTCTTAAAATAAAGTTTCAGTCACAAGCGATGGATTTTCAAATACAAAATTAAATCCATAATCACATAACAACTTTTTAACACTGTACACCCAATTTTTCTTTTCATTTAGACAATCTTCATATGACATGTTATAAACAGTTTTCAAAATTATATTGTCTGTTTAAAGCACTTTAAACCAGTATTTTATTATACGTAGATATCTTGATATGTATAATGGATATTGCCCTAATTCTCCATATACTGCTGTATTTGATGTACTCATTTTGACATTAAGAATTTTCTTTAAAAATTTTAGGTGTATTCTTTCTTTTTCTATTGATTTACCAAAGCCCCATATTTCAGCTGAATCCAACAAAGGAATCAAATAATTGACAAAGTATTTTAGGTTTCATTAAATTTTCTACAATTGATTACTAAAACATTTAATGCTTTTAAGGCTTTACCGGCTAGCTGCTGTTGGTTTAATGCAAAACTACCAGTATAATTAAAAACTATACCGAGATAGTTAAAATCATTAACTACTTCTAATCAATTTCCATTATATGTAAAAACTTCATTTTCAAGCAGACGACCCCGTTTCCGAAACACCATAGCTTTAGTTTTATGTTCATTAACCTCTAGACTGCATGTATTACAATAAGTACACAGCAATTCAAGACTTGTATTTATTTCTTCAGAAGACTTGCCAAGGATAACCATGTCGTCAGCAAATAACAGTAATATAAGAACAATATCATCAAAAGATAAATAATTCTAAATCTTCAACAAACAAAGATAAAGTTTCCTTTAAAAAGGAAAGGCTTGGCTGGTTTTGGCATAGTCTACATAACTGGACAATGGGGGGGGGGGGGGGGGGGGGGGGGGGAGGGGGGGGGGTGGGGGGGGTGGGGGGCGGGGGTGGGGGGTCGGTTCATGCAACAGATGGTTCCATGGGCATGCCAGTTTTTTACTTTAGAGGCAAGGGTATTGAACAATTCTTGGCGTTTAGGGTTTTGAACTACAGGTGTCCAACCACCATATAAAATTTTAAGACTCTAGTCCAAAGCGTTCTAGTTATTGGGCGGAAACCAATTTCCTTTACTAGGCCCCTGTGACTTCGACCCAGTGACCGCTAAAACAATAGGGGTTCTCTACTCAATGAGACCAGTTATCCTATGAAGTTTGAAGACTATGGGTTAAATGGTTCTATAGTTACCAGGCTGAAAGGTTATGGTCTATGAACCGTCCGTCTGTCCTACGCAATTTTTTCTAAGGGTATGGTCTATTCCTTACAAAAGGGTGCACGTACGAAAAACAACCCAGAATTGTCGTGGCATTCACCAGTAATTATAATACAAACACAGAAATATAAACAATAATATACAAAATACGGTGGTATTGTGAAAAAAAAAATGGTTTAATATACGTTGCAGAGCTACTTCCTTAGCTTGTTTTAATAACACCCCAACAACAATAATCGAACCAACCATAATATCCCTTTTGGCAGGTTACATCATTTCAGTGATTATCTTTATCTCCCTTCTTATGTAAAGGAACAATTACACCCTCTGTCCATTTTTCTGGAAAAAATCCACTACTTAAAATTCCATTAAAAATATCGCAAATATGCGAAGATAATATGTCAATTGATTTCATAAAATATTCATTGAGTAAAAAAATCATTACCACAAGATTTGTTTTTTAAGAGTTTTAACAGCTGTAAGAATTTCTTCTACTGAGATAGGACCATTTAATAAAATATTGATGCTAGTGATAATAAAATATTATCACTAGCATCAATATTTTCATTAAAATCATGATTTGCTGCAAAATTTTCAGCTTCAGGATTCTCACTGTAGAAAACATCATTACTTAATTCTGAAAAGTGTTTAAAAAACGACTCGAGAGTAATTCCATCATCGGCAAGGCTTGTTTTAAATATTTGATTGGATTATCTCACATATATAAGTGTGGCATTTATCACCTTCAGTAATTACCATTAACACCTTATTAAGTGGATCCTTTTCTGTAACATATATGTAAGAATAATTAAATATTAAATATTCTCTTTACACTTTGTTGGATGGCCAAAGGCAATATTTTTGCCGATTTGCCTAATAAACTGAACTGAACTGATTAAATACTGGTGTAAATTAATAAATACAGACAATATAATACTGAAATCTGTATATGAACTAAATGTGTCTGGTTGCCAAAAAGGCCTGAAAAACTGGGTAACAAATGTTAAGGATATGTTAGATATGTATGGTACAGTATATTTTACTAATTGTGATAGAATGGATTGTAAGCTATTTAACGTAGAGTTATTGATAATTATATACAGTTGTGGCACGATTCTGTAGAAAATAGTTCAGTCTTAGATTTGTATAAAACTTGTAAAAAGAGTATGAACATTATCTTGATGTAATGCCTGAAAGTCTTTGATTCAATGTTACAAGAATTAGAGTATCTGCACAGGCTCTTAGAATACAAACTGGTAGATATGGCCAAAACAGAACACCATGCAACGAAAGATACTGTATATGTTGCAGATTATTATGCAGAAAGTTGCATGATCGCTCATAAATGTTCAGTAATGTGGTAGGATTTCAAACATATAACAACAAATAGAAAATAAGAATAAAAACTGAATTGAGCGATTTTATTATAATTACATCATCCAGTATTGTGTAAGATATCGATACGATATGTTTTGTTGTTACGGAGATATTTATACTTTTTGATGACCTGAAAGTGTTCTGGGGATAGACAAAGCAAATAAATAACTGCACAGGGGATAGCTATTAAGTGGACTGAGGATAGTAACGATGTATTTTGAATAGTACACTCATGAGACTGCGATAATGATTACGGCTTTTTACCTCTGCGTAAAGTCATGGGGATATGATTTCACCATTGTCCATATCGAGGGATGAGAGCAAAAGTGTTGTTGGTGTTTAAATCTGAATGTACTTAAAACAGTTACACTGTGACCTCTCTGTATGCTCGTCTGTCTTTTCGTCCACTGTCTAACTGTTCGGCCTTCCAGAGCAATGATTGGTCAAATGGAGTAGATAATGCATTAACAGATGGGGTTCAGTTGCTTCACTTAGTTTCTAACGTGCAATCTGCAATTCAATCTAAATAGATTTTGTCCACAAAAATAAGTATCATATTTTTTTCAAATCAGTTAAGAATGGGTAAACAATATTGAGTTCACGAGTATAGATTAGTTAACCATAGTGTGTGTTTTCACTAGCCTCAACTTTCGAGTCGCAAGTATTTGAAAATGGTATCAAGTTTAAATCTGATTTTTCGAGGGACTCAAAACATATACGTAAACATTAGATCGCCCCTATTGGATGTACGCACGTATTGAGTGTACTATATACTGACTAAAGGTTAGGGTTAGCTTTAACATAGGTTTAACATTGTACACTCAATGCAGGAGATTAAATGCCGACCAAAACATATGGCCGTAGAATTGACGTGGTGTTTGCAATATAAGGTATAGCTGTGTAAATCACGCAGGCATGTTTTGCACAAAGAAGTCATCAGTTAGGAATGAGATATTGTGATCTTATCTTCGTACACTTGAAGCTTTTTCTAAGACGGTGCTGTGCGTTTTGGTGTCTTGTTACTTAGAACAGAAAAATGGTCTCTGCACGTTAACTTAAGAGAGAAACTAAATATTGCGACCAATTCTGATATTTAAGCAGCTTGCTTATAGACGTTGATTTTGAAAGGCACGGATCAAATTCATTGTTGCATAGATTAAATTCGAAATACAGTCATTTGTCATATTGCAACTTTCAAGCTTTGTGGTGGAAGAAGGCATCAGGTGCTCCTCCGTGCATTATTATATCACGAGCGGGCACCTGGGTAGAACCACTGACCTTCCGTAAGCCAGCTGGATGGCTTCCCCACATGAAGAATTCAATCATGCCCCGAGTGAGGCTCGAACCCGTATCGATGAGGGGCAAGTAATTTGAAGTCGACGACCTTGAACACTCGGCCATGGAGGCCCCTCAAGATAACGTGTAGTTGATATCTTGATCCGAAATTCACAGAAAATTATGCACAGCGCACTACGGATAACACAGATCAAACAGTTACAGCCGGCAATGTATTTGGATCGTTACATAGATCCATGTTTTAAACGTCATCTCATTGTAGTAAGACTAGTGATTAGTTGAATAATTGGTAACGAAGGTGACATTAAAGGTTGTTGCCCTGGTCCTATCCGCCTTTATTAAAATGTGATATGTCTTGCAACCACATGCACAGTATTTGGATACTAGAGTTAGACGTACATATGGTAAATATTTCTAAAGACTGGAGTAAACGAAGAAGTTTGAAAAAGACATATATCGTTCATGAACAGTGTTACTATCAATCACAATACAGGGTTTTTGTCCTGTCATTTTACATGGTATTGTCATCTTGGAAATTATCCTCATAATACGGCTATCCCCAGTACAGTATTGTAAACATTTCTAAGGGAATATCTTTAACAGTTTAAAAGTCACATTGCCAGTTCTTACAATAAAAAAAGTTTAGCTTATGCTTGTAAATGGTACGATTCAGAATTTCAATTATTTATTCGAAATATTTCTTAAAAAATAAGAATATTTGTCGAAATTCTGTGAATTTTGAGGTGATCATCTCAGATTTTTAGTAACAGTTTTCATACTCTGCTAAATCGTAAGCATTAATACAATACACCATTGTCCAAATATAGCATTCAGCTATTAGTTCAAACACTGGTTTCATTTGTTGATATGGTAGATAAGCGTTAATACAGCAAGATCTTACCTCTGGTGAAGAAAAACAAGTGTACATTTGCCTGTTTACTTATCACTATATCCGGTGTCCGTTTCCCCACAGTGATTCATTCTCAAATTATGTTTTCTTACATTTTTACACGTGATACTATATATATGTATATGACGATGTACTATGTACAAGTCTAAATAAAACGTATGTTCTGTTCTGTTATGTAACATTCATCAAGGGAATTATAAGTACAATTTACTTAAATATTACATTGAGAAATATCAATTAAATTGAAAGTTATATAATATTATTTTCCCTGTTCATAAATTTCTGCTTATTCGTTCATTTAAATTTTAAAATGTCGGAAAAAATACGCGTGTGATTCCAGTTGCAAAATATTCAATATTTAGAAATACATTACTCCTTTCTGAAAAGAATTAACATAATCAAAAAGAAGTTTTCCCCTGTGCGAAAAGGAGTTTTCTGTATAATGGCATCAAATGTAAACCAGGGTATTTTCCTGTCATATTAGGATTATTATTTTTATGTCGAAGATAATTTTGCTGACATTAGAATTTTATTGTAGTTTTCATATCATTACCAAAAAGCATCAAAGTCAGTAATTAAAAAAAATATAACTCCTTTTCATGAAAACATTTTTAATTTGTGATTTAACCATTTCAGTAATATTGTGTTGAAAAAAAAGCATTATAATCAGTATGCAGAAAAATATAACTCCTTTTTGCATAGCATTTCTGTATAAAAATACCAATTACTCATTATTTAGCTCATGATTACATTGTTAGTTATCCAATATATATTTCAAGTAAAAACTCATTTATTATAATAATTATGTTCTAAGTTAACAGGTCAGAATAAAAAAAACAACAAATTTTGTTTCACTCATTTCATGAAAGTACGAATCATTGGGGACATTAATTAACAATATATTTGAGGCTCATAAGAAAATTAACGATATGATTCAATTCTCACAAATTAACGAATCAAATTCACAAAATGTGCAGGCTGATCAAGATCTACACTGGTCACAAAGGCAGAATTAGTCATGCCCAGCATGATGAGGGTCAAGCCATTTGCTATTGTGACCGCTTGATGTCCGCCGTGCGTAGTGTGTCGTGCGTCGTCCGTCAACAATTTCTAAAAAAATCTTCTTGAAAACCACTGGGCAGAATTACACCAAACTTCACAGGAATGGTCCTTAGGTGGTCCCCTTTCAAAATTGTTCAAAGAATTGAATTCCATGCAGAAGTCTGGTTGCCATGGCAACCAAAAGGAAAAACTTTAAAAATCTTCTTCTCAAAAACCAGTAGCCCTAGAGCTTAGATATTTAGTGTGAAGCATTGCCTAGTGGACCTCTACCAAGTTTGTTCAAATCATGACCCCGGGGTCAAAATTGACCCCGCCCCAGGGGTCACTTGATTTTACATAGGAAAATTTAAAAAAATCTTCTTCTCAAAAACCAGAAGCCCTAGAGCTTAGATATATGACAGGGAGCATTGCCTAGTGGACCTCTACTAAAATTGTTCAAATCATGACCCTGGTATCAAAATTGACCTCGCCCCAGGGGTCACTTGATTTTACATAGGAAAATCTTCAAAATGTCTCTAAAAATAAACCAGAAGGCCTAGAGCTTAGATATTTGACCTGTAGCATTGCCTAGTAGATTTCTACAAAATTGGTTCAAATCATGACCCCCGGGGTCAAATTGACCCTGCCCCATGGGGTTACTTGATTGTACATAGAAAAATCTTCAAAATAAACCAGAAGGCCTAGCGCTTAGATATTTCATATGAAGCATTGCCTAGTGGACCTCTACAAAATTTGTTCAAATCATGACCCACGGGGTCAAAATTGACCCCATCCCAGGGGTCACTTGATTTTACATAGGAAAATCTTCAAAATTTTTCTAAAAATAAACCAGAAGGCCTAGATCTTAGATATTTGACCTGTAGCATTGCCTAGTAGATTTCTACAAAATTGATTCAAATCATGACCCCCGGGGTCAAATTGACCCTGCCCCATGGGGTTACTTGATTGTACATAGAAAAATCTTCAAAATAAACCAGAAGGCCTAGCGCTTAGATATTTCATATGTAGCATTGCCTGGTGGACCTCTACAAATTTGTTCAAATCATGACCCCCGGGGTCAAAATCGACCCCGCCCCAGGGGTCACTTGATTTTACATAGGAAAATCTTCAAAAAATTTCTAAAAATAAACCAGAAGGCCTAGATCTTAGATATTTGACATGTAGCATTGCCTAGTAGACTTCTACAAAATTTGTTCAAATCATGACCTCCGGGGTCAAATTGACCCCACCCCATTGGATTACTTGTTTAGCTTTAGCAAAGAATTTTTTTCAAGAAAGCAGTTAAACTCAGGTGAGCGATATAGGGCCTTCATGGCCCTCTTGTTCAGTATTTGTTAGTCCTTTATGTTATTAAAACCGCATTAATTAGGGATAGACTATAAAATTTTCAATGATAGTAATACATTAAATAAAGTCTACAAATTGATTTCCAGGTCCTTGAAATAACCAAAATCTTCAAAATTTTTCTAAAAATAAACCAGAAGGCCTTGAGCTTAGATATTTCACATGTAGTATTGCCTAGTGGACCTCTACAAAATTTGTTCAAATCATATCCACGGGGTCAAAATTGACCCCATCCCAGGGGTCACTTGATTTTACATAGGAAAATCTTCAAAATTTTTCTAAAAATAAACCAGAAGGCCTAGGTCTTAGATATTTGACCTGTAGCATTGCCTAGTAGACTTCTACAAAATTTGTTCAAATCATGACCCCGGGGGTCAAATTGACCCTGCCCCATGGGGTTACTTGATTTTACATAGGAAAATCTTCAAAAATTTTCTAAAAATAAACCAGAAGGCCTAGATCTTAGATATTTGACATGTAGCATTGCCTAGTAGAGTTCTACAAAATTTGTTCAAATCATGACCTCCGGGGTCAAATTGACCCCACCCCATGGGGTTACTTGTTTAGCTTTAGCAAAGAATTTTTTTCAAGAAAGCAGTTAAACTCAGGTGAGCGATATAGGGCCTTCATGGCCCTCTTGTTCAGTATTTGTTAGTCCTTTATGTTATTAAAACCGCATTAATTAGGGATAGACTATAAAATTTTCAATGATAGTAATACATTAAATAAAGTCTACAAATTGATTTCCAGGTCCTTGAAATAACCAAAAATGATTTCAAAAATGTGATGTTAATGATAGTTTTGTTAATATCAATAACAGAATTTTTTATTTTTAAAATAAACCAGAAGGCCTAGATCTTAGATATTTGACCTGTAGCATTGCCTAGTAGACTCCTACAAAATTTGTTCAAATCATGACCCCCGGGGTCAGATTGACCCTGCCCCATGGGGTTACTTGATTTTACATAGGAAAATCTTCAAAATTTTTCTAAAAATAAACCAGAAGGCCTAGATCTTAGATATTTGACATGTAGCATTGCCTAGTAGACTTCTACAAAATTTGTTCAAATCATGACCTCCGGGGTCAAATTGACCCCACCCCATGGGGTTACTTGTTTAGCTTTAGCAAAGAATTTTTTTCAAGAAAGCAGTTAAACTCAGGTGAGCGATATATGGCCTTCATGGTCCTCTTGTTCAGTATTTGTTAGTCCTTTATGTTATTAAAACCGCATTAATTAGGGATATACTATAAAATTTTCAATGATAGTAATACATTAAATAAAGTCTACAAATTGATTTCCAGGTCCTTGAAATAACCAAAAATGATTTCAAAAATGTGATGTTAATGATAGTTTTGTTAATATCAATAACAGAATTTTTTATTTTTAATTTAAAGTTGTGATCCACAAAGAATGACAACTCTTGCCTTGGGCTAGTATATCTATTAGTTTACTTCTCTTGCAATTACACAATTGAGCGGAAAATGAAAACTGTTTTAGACACAATATCATACTTTTTTTGCACAACAAAAACATTTAGGAATTATTCATTTGTGTTTGATTTACCCCTCAAAACATGGTTTCTGTGATTTTGTCAACTTATATATGGTAAAAATTAACTTTTAACAAGCCAATAATAAAACGAAGTGCCAGTAAGTAAATAATAGTGCAGATAATACAGTTTTGCTTGTATCAAAGTGTCACAATAGAAGCACTTTTGTAATACAGAACACCTGGTAGGATTAGTAAAGGTGCAATTATGTTGATCTCTATTTCCTATGCTTACATTAATTTAAAACAGATTGGACGGCACACAGCCATGGACATATTGTTATATATATTAAACTGAGGAAAGTTTGATTGGCAATAGCTCATTTTTAAATTTTGCTAAATCTTGACCAGAAACATACATTTTTTCTACAAAAACTTAAGTACCAATACAGAGATTGATTTTCAGTGATTTCTGCTTACAAGTGTCTTTATTATGTAATTTTTTGTAAAGTGACTATTTTGCATTATTAATTTGAATAAAAACACAGTTTTACAATGATATTATAGCCCTAATTACTGCCTGCTGAGTGAGTAACTTACTAATTTATGTATACAATACATTGTATTATCATGACATTATTGCTACAACAACAGTGTACTAGAAGTGAGCTAGGAACTTTTTCAAAAATTGATATCAGTGAGGAAAATTACATACAAATATTAGATAATTTACATCAAGAAAAATATAGAAAAATACATTTAAAAGGCAATTAATGATCATGATGATTAAATAGCTTGGTGTTGCCCATAAATAATTTGAAAATGTTTGATTCATTAAAGAAATATATTCCATTAGAGAAATAAAAACATCTGTAAAAAGTCATACCCAAAATGTTAAATAAGTCAAATAAAATAATAAAACAAGATGTTTTTTTTTTTAAATTATTTTCTGACTGTGTCACTGCTTTGTATGACATATAAGGGTCACTTCAACTTTGTGTCCCACTATATCATAAATGTTGTAAACTTTTATCTAAATCATTCAATATAAAAAATATATCCTGCAAATTGGTTTGTAGCCATAAATATCATAATCATTAAACACCTGTTAGGTGTCAACAGGTGTTAATTTAATCAAAAGGTGTAAATCACACCTTTTGATAATTTAAGACTAAACTAAGGGAGTTCACATTTTTGTATCTGAGAATTTGCATCTGACTTGAATAAATTATGAACATTGATTAAAAAAATCATAAAGAACAGAAACTGGAATCAAAGCTAATTTTTGTTAATTTATATGAAAACAATTCCACAACTTTTAACCATATTCATTGAGGCCATATCTCAAAAATAAATGATGAAATTAAGGGATGAAAGGTTGACTCAACAAGAGCTATATTTTTCTTTGAATGTCCAAATTATATCACTAAGTACATGCTGCAGTTCATTACAAATGTACACTTTATTTCAATACAAACCAAGATTTAATATTAAGGTGAAATTGTTTAAGAAACATTATTTAAAAACAGCCCGCCCGCTTAGCTCAGTAGGTAAGAGCGTTGGTCTACGGATTAAACCCTTTTTGACAAGTAAAGGTTCTATGGGAGTGATCGTGTTTGTATACAAATCCATTGTATATTCTATTTTAAGCCCACCATCATCAGATGGTGGGCTATTCAAATCACTCTGCGTCCGTGGTCCGACGTCCTTCCGTGCCCGCGAAATGATGGTTAAGTGACTGCATAACGGTACTTTCTCTTTGATGTCATTCATTCCGTTCTGTTTATGTGACTATTTTTCTTTTTATGTGACTGTTAGAACAATAGAGAGAACAATGGGGGAGTCACATAAAGACCGTTTCGTTAGAACTTCCGTCCGTCCGTCCTTCCGTTAACAATTTCTCGTTATCGCATCTCCTCAGAAACTACCAGGGGGATTTTGGCATTTGTAATGTAGCATCATCTAGTGGTTCTCTACCAAGTTTGTTCAAATTATCCCCTTAGGGTCAAATATGGCCCCGCCCTGGGGGTCACATGGTTCATATAGGCTTATATTGGGAAAAGCTTTTAAAATCTTCTTGTCAGTAGCCTACAACATTCAAATTTGGACCACATGTATGGTATTGAGTGGCAAGATGAACCTTGACAGGTGTTGACCTTGATTTTGACCTAGTGACCTACTTTCACATTTCTGTAGCTACAGCCTTCAAATTTTGATCACATGCATAGTTTTGTGCACTGAAAAAAACTGTGACCTTGACATTGACATAGTGACCTACTTTCACATTTTTGAAGGTACAGGCTTCAAATTTGGACCACATGCATAGTTTTGTGTTCCGAAATGAAATTTGACCTTGATTTTGACCTAGTGACTTACTTCCACATTTCTCGAGCTACAGCCTTCAACTTTGGACCACATGCATAGTTTTGTGTACCGAAACAAACTTTGACCTGTACATTGACCTATTGACCTTCTTTCACATTTTTTAAGGTACAGGCTGAACTTTGACCTTAAGATTGACCTAGTGACCTACTTTCACATTTCTAAGCTACAGGCTTCAGATTTAGACCACATGCATAGGATTGTGTACCGAAACAAACTTTGACCTTGACATTGACCTAGTGACCTACTTTCACATTTTTGAAGGTACAGGCTTTAAATTTGGACCACATGCATAGATTTGTGTGTTGAAGTGTAATATTGTTGCGTGCCGCTGGCCGATGTATTTTAGACAAGATATCCGTACTCTATTCTCTGGACGGTAACAGTTTAGTAATATGCTTTTATGTGTTTAGCCAAATACGCATACATATGCTCCACGATAATGTAGATTCAACCACTAGAAGCTAAATATCATTCAACCTTGCAATGTCACAGATCTATGCTGGGATTCTAGGCTGGACAAGGTCAGTTTATCTGACAATATACCAGTATGCACAGACGGACGAACACACAGACAAACAGTGATAACAAGTCTCTAGTGTTCACAATCTTGTAGACACCTGAATGCAGACTATGGCACTAGGTTCACAGCTATTGAGGCTATACCTCGAGACATATAATAAGTACAGACGGACGGACGGACAGTGATTGATTCACAAAGATTGACTCCGCAGGGAAAACAATAAAGGACTAGATCAAAGTATTTAATAAAATCAAAATAAAGTCGGTAAAAGTTTAACGTGATTTATTCGCAAGAAACCTTAACAAAATGACCGTATAAGCAACGAAAATTAACGATCTGGCTGCGTGAGAAAACACCGCGAATAAAACTTTATAGAACTTTTAACAGAGGGGCTGGCGCAGGTGCAAATATACAAAATTTACTTATAAGAATGTTTTTATTCTATAGCAAAACTTCTATGTGAAAATTATTTAAAATATCTCTGTAATAAATATGGCCCCGAAGTCACAAAGGCTAGATTTACTGAAAATATTCAACTTCAAGTCAACTTATAAAATACGTTTAGAAAACAAAAAGTAGAAGAAAACTTTTAAATCTACTTAAGAAGTCTTAAAAGTAAAAGAAAATTCCGACTAAAGTATTTTACTTGAATTTTAGAAATGGCCTTCTGTAACAAAAGAATATTGTCTGCGGAGTGCCGTTTTACTGTCGGACGCAACGTTTTATATGGTTCTGCTAACTGTTTACTTACAGTGTTAGCAAAATGTTAAAACATGGAAAAATTGTAAGCAATGGGGCCCCGAAAGGATTGCTAACACTGCTAACAACAAAAAAGTACATGGTAGTAGGCTTAAAAATAGCACCCTGCGCCGCCAAATTACACGTGCACATTTTATTTATTTACACAAGTACATAATAACGAGGGGAAAGTAAATGTGATGCGGTCTTAAGAGTCATTTAATACAGTTTACTTTATTAAATATAAGAAAAACGCCCTTGGATACCTCACGAGATAAAGCAAGAATACATGACATCATGTCTAAAGTGACGTCATAAAGAGCACGTACAATACAATATGGCTGCCAACGAATACTTTCGGGTTTGAAAATAAACGTTTATGATCAATAACGTACAAATACTTGGGAAATAAACAGTAAGAATTAGCTAGATAGATAAAATACATAAGTCTATATTGATTTATAAAAGAATTGTAAGGTATACTGCATAAATGACATAAGGTAGCCCATAAAGAAGGGTCAAAGGACTGAGCAAGAAATCCGATGCATCACAATATGACCTTAATTTGACCTAGTGACCTACTTTCACATTTTTCAAGCTACAGCCTTCAAATTTGGACCACTTGCATAGTTTTGGTTACCGAAATAAACTTTGACCTTAAGATTGACCTAGTGATCTACTTTCAGATTTCTCAAACTACAGCCTTCAAACTTGATGCACATGCATAATTTTGTGTACAAAGAACTTTATCCTTGAAATTGATCTAGTGACCTACTTTCACATTTCTCAAGCTACAGCTTTTGAATTTGGACCACATGCACAGTGTTGTGTACGGAAATGAAATTTGACCTTGAGCTAGTCAGTAAGTCTTGAAATTTGGAACACTCAAAAAAGGCACATTGGTGGGTGCCAATATCACTCTGTGATCTCTTGTTAGAACTGATAAGACAGTAATCGGGTGGGCAGGCGCCAAACGTCCATGTTTTTTTGTAAACAGTAATATTTTTTAACGACCTAAACTTTCTTAAAACACAAATAATATCAATAATTTTTTGATCGACGGATAGGTTATAAAACACGCAATTTATTCATTACAGGTACAAATGAAAAACCCGGACAGATGATAAAGTAGACCACCTTGGAATTATTCGATTGCAATCGGTTAATTATATAACTGGACACACCATCTAATAGCAACCACTTACAACACCAACTGGTGTAAATAAAAACAAAACTGGTAAATATTCTGTATAAATAAATGACTTACATTTATCTGTATGACGAAATATTTACCCAAAATTACTGGGGAAGAGGGTGTGGTTTTACGCATGCTCACTGTCAACACATAAAGGCCTGACATTGGGTCATTTTTCATTATTTGATCCGGAATGACTGTTGCAGCATTTTTGAGAAAATGTTTCTATATAATACTATGAGGAACTTTTTGTAAATTACAAAGTGGTCGAATTTATCATCAGTCAATGTTTGTACAGTCCCCATTTTACATACCCATTTCAGGGCCTCACTTAATGTGAGTTTGCTAACTAAATATAAACTTGAATTATGTAAAGTTTTCAGCAAATGTTAAGCTTTATTTTGATACCAACCATTGATAACAATTTGCAGAAATAAAAAAGTTACAGGTAAAAAACCTCATTTTCTGTTCAGGTTTATTAGCTCACCTGAGTTTTTTCTGATCACTCGATGTCCGGCGTCCGTCGTCTGTCTGTCTGTCTGTCGTCTGTCAACATTTAGCTTGTGTATGCGGTAGAGGCTGTATTTTTCAACTGATCTTCATGAAATTTGGTCAGAATGATAACCTTGATGAATTCTAGGCTGAGTTTGAAAAAGGGGTCAAAAACTAGGTCACTAGGTCAAATCAAAGAAAAACCTTGTGTATGCGATAGAGGCTGTATTTTTCAATTGATCTTCATGAATTTTGGTCAGAATGATTATCTTGATAAAATCCAGGCCGAGTTTGAAAATGGGTCATCTGGGGTCAAAAACTAGGTCACTAGGTCAAATCAAAGAAAAAAAATGTGTATGCAATAGAGGCTATATTTTCCAATTGATCGAAAACGGGTCATCTGGGATCAAAAAGTAGGTCACTAGGTCAAATCAAAGGAAAAGCTTGTATATGCGATAGAGGCTGTATTTTTCAATTGATCTTCCTGAAATTAAGTCAAAATGATAACCTTAATGAAATCTAGGCTGAGTTTGAAAATGGGTCATCTGGGGCCAAAAATTAGGTCACTAGATCAAATCAAAGAAAAACATTGCGTATGCAATAGAGGCTATATTTTCCAATTGATCTTCCTGAAATTAGGTCACTAGGTCAAATCAAAGAAAATATTCTGTAAAAACCTTGTGTATGCGATTGAGGCTAATTTTCTTAACTGATCTTCATGAAATTTTGTCAGAATGGTTGCCTTGATGAAATCTAGGTCAAGTTCAAATATGGGTAGTATAGAGTCAAAAGCTAGGTCACTAGGTCAAATCAAAGAAAAACCTTGTGTATGTGATAGAGGCTGTATTTTTCAATTGATCTTCATGAAAGTTGATCAGAATGATAGCCTTGATGAAATCTAGGTCAAGTTTAAATATGGGTCATCTGGGGTCAAAAACTAGGTCACTAGGTCAAATCAAAGAAAATACTTATTTATACTCAAGATATTTGCTCGAATTTTATTTTAATGATAATTGGTCAGAATATTTTTTTCCAAGAAATCACTAGGTCAAACATGTTTACACTGTTATGGTGTGTTTTTCAGGTGAGTGACCAAGGGCCATCTTGGCCCTCTTGTCATCAGTACCAGTACTTGTAATCGTTATTTTGAAATAAAATTGATTAGTTATGAACACTTAACTTAAGGTGTTTTTCTTAAAGTTTTTAACATCACTATGCCGCTATAAAAATTTAATGTGATTTAAAATGGTTATTCATTTTAAAAATATATTTTAATTTGAAAATATGGAAATTGTAAGCATTTGAAAGCTTTTTGAATTTTGAATATCCATAAATGAGTGAAAAAGTTATTAAAATGTAAAATTCCGATCCCATACACAAACGATGTAAAAACATTTGTTTTGCCCACCACCAGATAAATAGATGTTAATGTGTGACGTCACGGCAAATTGCAATCTCTCCTATTTTCCAAAAAGATCTCATCCTTTGTGAGAATGAAGTAGTTCTGAATGATCAACCAAGTATAACTAAAATTGTTTAAAACAAGTCCAACTTTTCAGAACTAGTCTTCCAACCTGTAAATGAAACTTTTATATGTAAGCAAATTGACAAATTGTGTGCCAAAAAAAAAAAGCAACTGGCTATGATGGAATATCACCAAAACTTGTTAAGCTAGCAAAACCATCTATTGTAAAACCAGTTACAGATTTGATTAACCAATCCTTCTCTATATGCCAGTTCCCAGACAATCTCAAAATAGCACAAGTTGTACCAATTCATAAGAAAAACAGTACTCTAGAAAAGGCAACTATCACCCAGCAAGTATCCTTCCAGTAATGTCAAAACTTTTTGAAAGGGCAATCAACACTCAGCTATCAGAATTTTTTAACAACCATTTTAATTCCTATTTAACTGCTTTTAGACCAATCTATGGATGCCAGAGTGCACTTTTGAAAGTAATAGAAGATTGGAAAATGGCATTAGATCAAAACAAATATGTTGCTGCCATTCTTATGGACTTATCCAAAGCCTTTGACTGTTGAATTGCTACTACTTAAAATATTATGGTCTGTCTGAGTCTGCTCTAAACTAAATTTAATAAAATGTTATTTAAGTAACAGAAAACAATGTGTAAAATAAGGATCTTTCTCTAGTAGTTTCCTTGATATTACTAAAGGTGTTCCCCAGGGTTCTGCTCTAAGCCTGTTCTTTTTAATATTTTTATTAATGATATTTTTCATTTTGTGGAGGAAAGTAGTCTATATAACTATGCTGACGATAACACTCTTTCAAAATCAGATCATGATAGAAAAATTGCTGTAAAATGATAGGATCTCTGTAATAAAGTGGTTCTCAGACAATCAATTAAACGAAGGCAAACCTAGATAAGTTTCAGGCAATAGCTATTGGGAATAGGACTAAAAATGAAAATATAAGCTTCTTTTTAGGTGATAATAAGATAGATTGTGATGAAAATGTTAAATTACTTGGTGTGACAATTGACTATCAATTAAAATTTGATGCTCTTATCTTAAATATATGTAAAAAAAGCTTCCAGGCAGTTAAATACAAAAATGTATTTTAAAATGTATTGGAAAAAATCTTTGTAAACTTGGAAAACTTAACATTTATTACTCTTTCATCTTCTCCAACTTTAATTATTGTCCCCTGACATGGCATTTCTGTGGAGAGGTAAACACTAAAAAGCTAGAAAAAAATCCAGGAAAGGGCTGTTTGATTCATCTACAGTGATTTTACTTCTGATTATGATGTTTTGCTTTTAAAATCTAAGATGCCAACTTAAAAGTCAGAAAATTAAGATCTATTGCCTTGGAAGCTTTTAAAGTTATCAATAATCAAGGCCCATTATATTTGCATGACATAATCCGTATTAAAAATAGTAATTATTCTTTTAGGTAGACAAATACAGCAGACATTGCAAGGGTAAGAACATCTAGCTGTGGCAGCAGCTCTTTTCGTTTCACGGCGGCCAAACTTTGGAACTCTCTCCCACAACATTTTAGGGAGGAAACAAATTTTAACCAGTTTAAAAGTTTGGTCAATCCCTAGAGCGGAGAGGGCTGCACATGCACTGCTTGTTATAGTTATTGATATGCTGCTTTATGCTATACTGCTTGTTTCTATGTGCTTGGCTGTTTTATGCTTTGATGCAGCTTAATCCTTTTATGTGCTAATTGCTTTGTGTTTTATTAGCTCACCTGTCACGTAGTGACAGGGTGAGCTTTTGTGATCGCCCTTCGTCCGTCCGTCGTCAGTCCGTTGTCCGTCGTCTGTCCACAATTTCTTGTCTGCACGATAGTGGTTTCATTTATGATTTTATTTTAACTAAACTTGCACAAAACTTGTGCTGCCATAAGATATTGGTTCCTTTCTTGAACTGGCCAGATCCCATCATGGGTTCCAGAGTTATGGCCCCTGAAAGGGCCAAAATTAGCTATTTTGACATTGTCTGCACAATAGCAACTTTATTTACGATTTGATTTTTACCAAACTTGCACACAACTTGTATCACTATAAGGTCTTGGTTCCTTTGTTGAACTGGCCAGATTCTATTATGGGTTCCAGAGTTATGGCCCCTGAAAGGGCCAAAATTAGCTATTTTGACCTTGTCTGAACAATAGCAGCTTTATTTATGATTTGAATTTAATCGGACCTGCACACAACTTGTATCACCATAAGATCTTGGTTCCTTTCTTGAACTGGCCAGATCCCTTTATGGGTTTCAGAGTTATGGCCCCTGAAAGGGCCAGAATTAGCTATTTTGACCTTGTCTACACAATAGCAGCTTCATTTATGATTTGATTTTAACCAAACTTGCACACAACTTGTATCACTATAAGATCTTGGTTTCTTTCTTGAACTGGCTAGATTCCATTATGGGTTCCAGAGTTATGGCCCCTGAAAGGGCAAGAATTAGCTATTTCGACCTTGTCTGCATAATAGCAGCTTCATTTATGATTTGAATTTAATCAAACTTGCACAAAACTTGTGCTGCCATAAGATCTCAGTTCCGTTGTTGAACCGGCCAGATCCCATAATGGGTTCCAGAGTTATGGCCCCTGAAAGGGCCAAAATTAGCTATTTTGACCTTGTCTGCACAATAGCAACTTCATTTATGATTTGATTATAACCAAACTTGCACACAACTTGTATCACCACAAGATCTTGATTCCTTTCTTGAACTGGCCAGATTCCATTATGAGTGCCAGAGTTATTGCCCCTTAAAGGTCCAAAATTGGCTATTTTGGCTTTTGCAGCCAAGTAGTGACTTCATTTATGGTTTATTTGATACAAACTTCCAAAATATCTTCAACAACAATAAATCTTGGATTCCATGACAAATCAGATCCAATCGTAGGTTCCAGAGTTATTTTATATCTAATTACCTCCCCTGATTGTACTCAAAATGGATTTATATTAGTAAGTACTTATAGGACTATTTGAAATTTCATTATTGTCATTAGTTGGACTGAGCCAATCAGGGTAGATAACTATGGACTGATTTTATGTCAAATTACCTCCCTTTATTTCAAATTAAAATGGGTATATCTTCGTAACTCATGAAGATACTGATCTGAAATTTCATTTATGTCAACAGATTTATTTGGCAGATCATTCTTTTGATCACTTACAATAACTTTCTTTTTAATTACTTCCCTTTTACGTTAATATAAATAGCTTATTTTTAGTAACTTTTTTATTATTGGCCGTAGGGAAAAACCGAGACCACTTTTCTGTGGTACAACATGGATGGTACCTCCAATTTATAGGTGTATTTTGACATATCTGTACCTTGTAAGATTTTTTTCTTTTTGGTTAAATTTCTTTCCTTTGTTGTACCTGTCCTTTGGACTTAGATTTTTTTTCTGAGGACCTTCTTGCCCTCAAGTGCAATGATAACAGGTGAGCGATTTAGGGCCAGCATGGCCCTCTTGTATGTCTTATGTGTGTATGTGAAAATGTATATGCATGTCATTCATGTTTGCTTACATGTTGCTTTTAAATTTTATTTCAATGTCTTATGTTGCTTATCATGTCATTTTTATGCAAGTTTATTTTATAGTGTCTTAAGGAGGTAGGTTACCTTGTTACCAGGGTAAATTGAAATTAGTTTAACTGCAGCAATTTTTTGTATTTCGTGTAAGTTAATGTTTTGACTGCTACAATTGCAATTTCTTTTATCTCTGGCCCTTCAAGTACAATTTTTATACAGGTTTGAAGAACATGACCCTCTAAAGGTATTTTATATAGAAAGAAGAAGGAAAATATGTATATTTAACAGTTTTCAGTGCATTTTGGTTTCATTGTTATCCGTAGAAGTCTGCATAATTAATAATTTTACTAGTATGCGCGTTAGCTTTCTAATATAAGCTTAAAATATATATGTGGCGGGGCTTGTGTTTCCATGGTAACGCATTTTCTCTAATTTTTAAACAACTATGTATGAAAACGGGTTTTTCGACGGCTTTAGTGCCATTCTGTCAATGACCAACATGGAATATTTGGGTAATATTATTAGCAAAATACCAAACACTTTACATGGTATCCCATTTTTCTTAAAGTTTAAAGTAACCATGGCAACAGAGATGTTTAAAATAGCTTATATCTTGCTTTTTATCATACTTTCTTGTAAAAAATATTAAATAAGATAATCTTTCTTGTTAATGTAGCTTTAAAACATTTTAATTCTAACGTAAGTAATATTTTCGTGTTATTTGCATTTACTTAAACAAATTTCACAGCTTAAAATACTTACAGCAGTTCTCCTCGTCTGACATTTTTATGGAAAAATCGTTCTACATGCTGCTATTATTATTATTTATGAAATGAAAATAAAATGCCGAAGCTGTGTTCCTTAAATAGACCAGTGTTAACGCTTTTGAATTTTACATTTAGATATATAGGTCACGGGCTTCGTTTCCATGGTAACATCAATTCAATTCAATAAACCACAATTTTCTAGTGAAATTTGAACATTTTAGAGCTTAGTTTTAATATATAAGTAACAAACTATCAACGGAAACTGAAAAATGGGTATTACAAATCAGACTGCCCAATTTTTAGCCCACCATCATTAGATGGTGGGCTATTCAAATCACTCTGCGTCCGTGGTCCGACGTCCTTCCGTCCGTCCGTCCGTCCGTCCGTCCTTCCGTTAACAATTTCTCGTTATCGCATCTCCTCAGAAACTACCAGGGGCATTTTGACCAAACTTTGTCAGAATGATGTATAAGTACTCTAGTTGTGTCCCCCTGAAAATCAGACTGGTTCAACAATTTTTAGTGAGTTATGGCCCTTTGTTTATTTCTATAATTTACATATATATAGGGAAAAACTTTGAAAATCTTCTTGTCCAAAACCACAGAGCCTAGGGCTTTGATATTTGGTATGAAGCATCATCTAGTGGTCCTCTACCAAGATGATTCAAATTATTTCCCCGGGGTGTAAAATTGCCCCCACCCCGGGGGTCACATGGTTTATATAGACTTATATAGGGAAAAACTTTACAAAACCTCTTGTTCAAAACCATAGGGCCTAGGGCTTTGATATTTTGTATGTGACATCATCTAGTGGTCTTCTACTAAGATTTTTCAAATTATTCCCCTAGGGTCAAATGTAGCCCCGCCCCGGGGCTCACATGGTTTACATAGACTTATATTGGGAAAAACTTTGAATATCTTCTTGCCCAAACCACAAAACCTAGGGCTTTGATATTTGTTATGTAGCATCATCTAGTGATTCTCTACCAAGTTTGGTCAAATTATCCCCCTAGGGTCAAATATGGCCCCGCCCTGGGGGTCACATGGTTCATATAGACTTATATAGGGAAAAGCTTTTAAAATCTTCTTGTCAGTAACCTACAATATTCAAATTTGGACCACATGTATGGTTTTGAGTGGCAAGATGAACCTTGACATGAGTTGACCTTGGTATTGACCTAGTGACCTACTTTCACATTTCTGTAGCTACAGCCTTCAAATTTGGACCACGTGCATAGTTTTGAGCACTGAAAAAACTTTGACCTTGACATTGACCTAGTGACCTACTTTCACATTTTTGAAGGTACAGGCTTCAAATTTGGACCACGTGCATAGTTTTGTGTTCCGAAATGAAATTTGACCTTGATTTTGACCTAGTGATCTACTTTCACATTTCTCAAGCTACAGCCTTCAAATTTGGACCACATGCTTAGTTTTGTGTACTGAAACAAACTTTGACCTTTACATTGACCTAGTGACCTACTTTCACATGTTTGAAGGTACAGGCTTCAAATTTGGACCACATGCATAGTTCTGTGTTCCGAAAAAAATTTGACATTGATTTTGACCTAGTGACCTACTTTCACATTTCTCGAGCTAAAACCTTAAACTTTGGACCACTTGCATAGTTTTGTGTACCGAACAAACTTTGACCTTTACATTGACCTAGTGACCTACTTTCACATTTTTGAAGGTACAGGCTTCAAGTTTGGACCACATGCATAGTTCTGTGTTCCGAAATAAAATTTGACCTTGATTTTGACCTAGTGACCTTCTTTCACATTTCTCGAGCTACAGCCTTCAAATTTGGACCACTTGCTTAGTTTTGTGTACCGAAATGAACTTTAACCTTAAGATTGACCTAGTGACCTACTTTCACATTTCTGTAGCTACAGGCTTCAAATTTAGACCACATGCATAGGATTGTGTACCGAAACAAACATTGACATTGACCTAGTGACCTACTTTCACATTTCTCAAGCTACAGCCTTCAAATTTGGACCACTTGCATAGTTTTTTGTACCAAAATAAACTGTGACCTTAAGATTGACCTAGTGACCTACTTTCAAATTTCTCAAACTACAGCCTTCAAACTTGATGCACATGCATAGTTTTGTGTACAAAGAACTTTGTCCTTGAAATTGATCTAGTGACCTACTTTCACATTTCTCAAGCTACAGCTTTTGAATTTGGACCACATGCACAGTGTTGTGTACGGAACTGAAATTTGACCTCAAAAATGACTTTGTCCGGAGCATTTCTTCTTCATGCATGGAAGGATTTTGATGTAACTTCACACAATTGTTCACCATCATGAGGCGGAGTGTCATGCCAAGAACCATGTCCCTAGGTCTAAGGTCAAGGTCACACTTAGAGGTCAAAGGATACAAGAATGACAACTTTGTCTGGAGCATTTCTTCTTCATGCATGGAGGGATTTTGATGTCGCTTGGCATAAATGTTCACCACCATGAGACGGAGTATCTTGCGCAAGAACTAGGTCCCTAGGTCTAAGGTCAAGGTCACACTTAGAGGTCAAATGTTAGATACAAGAATGACTTTGTCTGAAGCATTTCTTTTTGATGCATAGAGGGATTTTGATATAACTTGGCACAGTTGTTCATCATCATGAGACGGAGTGTCATGCGCAAGATCCTAGAATTACTTCCCTTTGTTGTTACTATAAATAGCTTATATTATAACTTTTTTATTACTAGTCATACGGAAAAATCAAGACCACTTTTCTGTAGTACAACATGCATGTTACATCCAGTTTTCAGGTGAATTTTGACCTATCTCTACTGGTGAGGATTTTTGTGTGGACTTAAAATTTTTTTTTTAAGATTTACGTCCCTTTGTTGTTACTTTAAAACTTTAAATAACTTATTTTGTAACTTTTTGCAATCTCTTTTTTATTTGGCATAAATGTTTGCCTCAGTGAGAGAGGGAGTGTCATGTGCAACTCCCAGTCCTTTTGACAGCGGGCGGGCTCGACATGTTGCCCGTGGGCATCTAGTGTTGATTTCATACTTTTTACAAGCTTTGTGTCGCCTGAGTTTTTGTGATATTAGAGCCAAATCATAAATTACAAACCAGATATTTTACACATATGATGTATTATCATATTTGTGTCGAATAGCATTTTGCTTTTTTTGAGAAATTTTATTCTTGTCTCATACTAAGCAAAATCATAACTTCACATACCTCAATTTCGTCTTTTTTTACGTGCAACACCAGCACTGGACGTTGCGCAACCCATTTTAAGCGTATTCCCAGCGGGAATGCTGGGAATTGGATTGCGCATTTACCACCCGTGATTGTGGAAAAACTGATAATTTAACTGAACTTAATTTCGAGGGGTGAATGCGACAAAGTGCTACGTGCATTTCATGAAATTTTACAGAAGGAAAAAAACATTCCTGTTGCTTTATAATTCTGACAGCTGTTGTAATATTTTTAAATTTGATTAAAAACAACTTTATTTTTTTAAATCTAGTGGAATTTTTAAAGAAATGTCTGACAGAAAAGAAATTTTAATCAAAATGTCACTTAGAACTTTTTCGCACTCCAAATAGATACAAATTTGCAAAAAGGTAAGCGCGACAAAATTCTAAGTGATTTTATATTTTATTATTAAAGGGACATAAAATTCATCTTTTTGTACCCAGTTTCTTGTTGTGTTTGAAATCATTGAATAAAATGAACCTTACTAAAACCATGTCACTTAAAACTTTTTCGCAGTCATTTTTGTTTACTATTATAAAACTTTGTGACTTCGAAAAGAGTCTAAGTGACATTATAAGTAAGCCCTTACAATGTATAGGTCATCCAAAGTTTTTGCTTTTGAGCTTATTTTTCTTTAGAAGGAAATATTTTTCATGTATCTAGTAAAACAACATGGTGTTTGATGGCTGGACACAAGAAGTACTATGAACTAAGAAGAACTATTTTTAGTCTGGCTCTGCCCCCTATTTTTAGAGTTATGACCCCTGAAATAGTCAAAAATGCACATTTTCACCTTGTGACACGCCTAGCTCAAAAAGTATTTGATATCAATTGATGAAACCTTGCATGAATCTTTATCATGATATGAACTTGCGCACCTCCTATTTTTCATCTGGGTCCACCCCGTATTTTTAGAGTTATGGCCCCTGAAATATTAAAAATATGCACATTTTCACCTAATTATGTACCTCACTTAAAAAGTATTTAATGTAAATTCATGAAACCTTGCTTAAGTCTTTATCATAATGTGACCGTGCACACTTGTCATTCTTCTTGAGAATTTTAGCATTTATTACAGTTATGGCCCTTGAAATAGCCAAAATAGTGGATTTTTTGTTTGTGATGCTCATAGCTCAAAAAGTATATGGTATAGAATAATGAATCCATTTCATAATTTTTTTTTGAGGCTATACGCCATTAAGACTGCAAACATTTGAATGATTTCCCCTTATTTCCGGTTGTGACAAATGTACCAGTGGGGGGCACACCCTGTGTCCTACAGACACATTCTAGTTAATTTTTTTTTATGGTTGCCATTCTTCTTTGAAATGACCGTATATGGTAAGCCAATTGTCCAATTATTACGTGAACCCCTGTTCACGGTCGAAAAACTAGGATTAAGGATGGATAAACTAGGTTTTTCGAGCATAAAACTAGGTCTTTCAAATACTAACCTAGATTTTAGAGGGAAAACATAAGATACCGGGCATAAACCATAATTTACGCTTGTGAACCAAGGTTTATGTTCGATAAACTAGGTTTCTCGATTGAACTATGAATTTCGGTCGTTATCCTAAGTTTACGAGCGTAAACCTGTATTTACCAGCATAAACCTGGGTTCACTTGCGTGAACCATGATTTATGAACGTGAACCTATGTTAATGACCGTAAACTTGGATTTATGACTGTGAACATGGGTTTATGACCTTAAATATAGGTTCATGCTCTTGAAAATAGGATAACAACCAAATTCATAGGTCAATCGAAAAACCTAGTTTATCTAACGTAAACCTGGGTTCACGTTTGTAAACTGTGGTTCACGCTCGTAAACCCAAGTTCACAGTCGCAAACATAGAATCTCGCTCGTAAACATAGGTTCACATCCATAAAACTGTGGTTCACGGCAAGCCAGTTATCCAATAATTACGTTATTGGTTATAGCACACCAATTGTCCAATTATTATGTGAACCCTAGTTCACGGTTGAAAAACTATGATTAACGATCAATAAACCAGGTTTTACAAACATAAAATCAGGTTTTTCGAATACTGACCTATATTTTAGAGCGAAAACATAGGATAACGTCGTGAACCATAGTTCACACTCGTAAATGTAGGTTCACGATTGTAAACCCAAGTTCACAGTCGTAAACATAGGTTCACATTTGTAAACTATGGTTTACGAGCGTGAAGCAGGGTTTACGAGCGTAAACATAGGATAACGATCGTAAACATAGGATAACAACGCAACATATGCTTCTTATAAGTTAATCGAGAAACCTAGTTCATCAAAAGTAAATCATGGTTTACGGTCGATATATTAGGATTATAGAATCAACAATGAATTTTTGGCGTGAGCATGGGTTTACGGCCAGGAATCTATGTTTATGGACGTGAACCTATGTTTATGACCTTGAACCATAGTTTACGGACGTGGGCCTATATTTTCGAACATGGACCTATGTTTACGAACGTGAACTTGGGTATACGAGTGTGAACCTAAGCTTACGTTCGATAAACCAGGTTTTTCGCACTTAAAACCAGGTTTTTCAAATACTTACCTATTTCTTCGAGGGAAAACATAGGATAACATCATAAACCATAGTTCACGCTCGTAAACGTAGGTTCACGTTCATAAAACCAAGTTTACGGTCATAAACATAGGATAACGACCGAAATTCATAGTTTAATCGAAGAACCCAGTTTATAGAACGTAAACCATGGTTAACGATTGATATACTAGGATTATCAAATCAACTATCAATTTTAAACCTATGTTTATAGTCGTAAACCCATGTTCACGGTCATAAACCCAAGTTTGCAGTCATTAACATAGGTTCACGTTTGTAAATCATGGTTCACGCACGTGAACCCAGGTGTACGCTTGTAAATATAGGTTCACGCCCGTAAACTTAGGATAACGGCCAATATTCATAGTTCAGTCGAGAAACGTGGTTTATCAAACATAAACCTGGGTTCACGAGCGTAAACTATGGTTTACGCCCGGTATCTTATGTTTTCGCTCGAAAATGTAGGTTAGTATTTGAAAACCCTAGTTTTACGTTCGGAAAACCTAGTTTATCTATCGTTAATCCTAGTTTTTCGATCGTGAACTGGGGTTCACATAATTATTGAACAACTGGCTTGCCAAAATTCGAAAAACCTGGTTTTACGTTCCAAAAACCTGGTTTGTCGACCGTAAACCTTAGTTCACGCCTGTATACCCAAGTTCACGTTCATAAACATAGGTTCACGTCTGTAAACTATAGTTCACGGTTGTAAACATAGGTTCACATCCGTAAACATAGGTTCATGGCTGTAAACCCATGTTTACGCCTGAAATTCATTGTTGATTCTATAATCCTAATATATCAACCGTAAACTATGGTTTACATTTGATAAACTAGGTTTCTCGATTGAACTATGAGTTTCGGTTGTTATCCTATATATGTTCATGATCATTATCCTATGTTTACGCTCGTAAACCACGGTTCACGCTCGTAAACCATAGTTTACAAACGTGAACCTATATTTATGACTGTGAACTTGGGTTTACAATCGTGAACCTATATTAACGAGTGTGAACTATGGTTCACGACGTTAGCCTATGTTTCCGCTCGAAAATATAGGTTAGTATTCAAAAAATCTGGTTTTATGTTAAAAAAACTAGGTTTAGTTCGAAACGTAATAATTGGACAATTGGCGTAACTATATTTATTCCTGTGGCAGTTCTAATGGATACTATAAGGGATTGGTAAGTTTAGAGAAATTTAATTGAATATTTTTGTCATATTGTCATATTGTCATTTTGCAATAATTAATGGTAATAGAGTTCCCATCTTAACTAGTTTTATTCATTTAGCTCAAATGAAAAAAATCAAGGTGAAAAAAAAAAGATTAATGAAAGTTGCTATTTTATTGAACAAACTTTATAACAACATTATGTGCATCACTGAAATTATGAAATCCTATATTGATTCCATCCAACTGCAGTTCTTAGTACAAGTACTAGGCGAATGTTGCCAAATATCCACAATGTTACGGCTACCAGACAAAAATATTGGCAGCCAAATACATTAAATTTGCAGATGTCTGAAACCCTGTGAACATGGAAAACCATATCCAATCAATGACTGGAAAACCACTAACCCGAATGTTGAAACTTCAGAGGATGATTAGAAATGCAGGGTAGATGACCCTTATTGATTATGGGTCACTCTGTTAAAGGTCAAGGTCACTGGGGTCAGAACTGATTGATAACTTGAGAACTGCTTGACCCGGAATGTTGAAACTTCATTAGATGGTTAGGCCTGCAAAGTGAATGATCTCTATTGACTTTGGGGTCGCTCTATTAAAGGGCAAGGCCACAGGGACCAGAAGATGGAAATCCATTTCAGATTTATAACTGGAGAACAATTTGACCCAGAACCTTCAAACTTAATAGGGTGAAAGGACTTACAGAGTAGATGATTCCTATTGTTTATGGGATCATTTCATCAAAAGTCAAGGTCACAGGGGCCAGCTGCTGTCCTGCCTGACATTAAACATTCAAACTTCATTTGGTGATAGGGCTTAGAAAGTAGATGACCCAGAATATTTTTTGGGTTACTGTACATAACCGCTTATAAGACGCATTTTTAGGAGTCATATTTCCAGTCCAGAGTGGGACGCGTCTTATAAGCGAGTTCTACAAGAAAATTAAAAGAAAATCTTAAAAAATCTTCAAATTACAGCTCAGTACATCTTTATTGCTGTCACTGCAAACCGCTGCTTTTGTTTTTCGGCAGCCATTAGCATAGCGGTGATAAAATCTGTAACGGCACGTACCGTATTTCGGCCCGCTTTAGGCATGAAGGGGGCAATTAGCCGGATATGCCTCCGTGGTCCACTCGAATGTAGTCCATATCAATATATAGTGCAATTTTCCCGCCTAGTAAAGGCCATTTTCATGCCAGATATAAGCTTTATTGATGTTTGATTGTAAAAAGGAATGTCCGCAGATGATTTTAAGCTACGTTATATGCTTCAATAGTTGATTTGAAGCTGCCTTGTAAAATGAAAGTGAAAGTAGGTATTTCCTGATGTCTACCTACGCAATATTAGCGTTTTCATCACGTGTCTCAGTCAAGTGACCATGGTTTCACTGCATTATGGTCAACCCCATATTTTTTGGTATATTTTGATTGCCTAAAGACAGACCTTCAAGACAAGGGTAGTCTCGCAGGAAGTGAAAGGCTAGAAATCTTGATAAAAATATGTTATAAGTTGTTAATTTTATATAGAAAATAGTAGCGGAGGCATTGAATACCTTCATACCTTTAAAAATCGATACTGATTTATTTTACGATTCAAAAGTATATATTTTTAGCCCACCATCATCAGATAGTGGACTATTCAAATCACTCTGCGTCCGTGGTCCGTACGTCCGTCATTCTGTCCATCCGTTCGTTAACAATTTCTCGTTATCGCATCTCCTCAGAAACTACTGGGGGGATTTTGACCAAACTTTGTCAGAATGATGTATTGGTACCCTAGTTGTGTCCCCCTGAAAATCAGACTGGTTCAACAATTTATGAGTGAGTTATTGCCCTTTGTTTATTTCTGTAATTTACATAGATTTATTTAGGGAAAAACTTTGAAAACAACTTTGAAAACCTTCTTGTCCAAAACCACAGAGCCTAGGGCTTTGATATATGATATGAAGCATCATCTAGTGGTCCTCTACCAATATGATTCAAATTATTTCCCTGGGGTCAAATATGGCCCCGCCCCGGGGGTCACATGGTTTATATAGACTTATATAGGGAAAATTTTGAAAAACCTCTTGTTCAAAACCACAGGGCCTAGGGCTTTGATATTTTGTATGTAACATCATCTAAAGGTCTTCTACTAAGATTGTTCAAATTATCCCCCTAGGGCCATTGGCCCCGCCCTAAAAGATAATATAGGGAAAAGCTTTGAAAATCTTCTTGTCCAAACCACAAAGCCTAGGGCTTTGATATTTGTAATGTAGCATCATCTAGTGGTTCTCTACCAAGTTTTTTTTAAATTATCCAGCTAGGGTCAAATATGGCCCCGCCCTGGGGTCACATGGTTCATATTGACTTATATAGAGAAAAGCTTCTAAAATCTTCTTGTCAATAACTACAACATTCAAATTTGGACCATATGTATATTTTTGAGTGGCAAGATGAACCTTGACACGAGTTCACCTTGATTTTGACCAAGTGACCTACTTTCACATTTCTGTAGCTACAGTCTTCAAATTTGGACCACATGCATAGTTTTGTGCACCAGAAAAAAGCTTTGACCTTGATTTTGACCTAGTGACCTACTTTCACATGTTTAAAGGTACAGGCGTCAAATTTGGCCCATATGCATAGTTCTGTGTTTCGAAATTAAATTTGACATTGATTTTGACCTAGTGACCTACTTTCACATTTCTCAAGCTACAGCCTTCAAATTTGGACCACATGCATAGTTTTGTGTACTGAGAAAAACTTTGACCTTGACATTGACCTAGTGACCTACTTTCACATTTTTGATGGTACAGTCTTCAAATTTGGACCACATGCATAAATTTTGTGTTTCGAAATGAAATTTGACCTTGATTTTGACCTAGTGACTTACTTTACATTTTCTCAAGCTACAGCCTTCAAATCTGGACCACATGCATAATTTTTTGTATCAAAACAATCTTTGACCTTTACATTGACCTAGTGACCTACTTTCACATTTTTTGAAGGTACAGGCTACAAATTTGGACCACATGCATAGCTTTGTATTCCGAAATAAAATTTGACCTTGATTTTGAACTAGTGACCTACTTTTACATTTCTCAAGCTACAGTCTTCAAATTTGGACCACATGCATAGTTTTATGTACCGAAATGAACTTTGACCTTAAGATTGACCTAGTGACCTACTTTCACATTTCTGTAGCGACAGGCTTCAAATTTAGACCATATTCATAGGATTGTGTACCGAAACAAACTTTGACCTTGACATTGACCTAGTGACCTACTTTCACATTTTTGAAGGTACAGGCTTCAAATTTGGACAACATGCGTAGATTTGTGTTCTGAAGCGAAATTTGAACTTGATTTTGACCTAGTGACCTACTTTAACATTTCTCAAGCTACAGCCTTCAAATTTGGACCACTTGCATAGTTTTGTGTACCGAATTAAACTTTGACCTTAAGATTGACCTAGTGACCTACTTCAAAATTTCTCAAGCTACAGCCTTTTTGTGTACAAAGAACTTTGTCCTTGAAATTGATCTAGTGACCTACTTTCACATTTCTCAAGCTACAGCTTTCGAATTTGAACCACATGCACAGTGTTGTGTACGGAAATGAAATTTGACCTTGAGCTAGTCAATAAGTCTTGAAATTTGGAACACTCTAAAAAGGCACATTGGTGGGCGCCAAGATCACTCTGTGATCTCTTGTTTTTAGCTCACCTGTCACATAGTGACAAGGTGAGCTTTTGTGATCACCCTTCGTCCGTCCTCAGTCCGTGTGTCCGTCCGTCCGTCCGTGCATCAACAATTTCTTGTCTGCACGATAGTGGTTCATTTATGATTTTATTTTAACCAAACTTGCACACAACTTGTATCACCATAAGATCTCGGTTCCTTTCTTGAACTGGCCAGATCCCGTTATGGGTTCCAGAGTTATGGCCCCTGAAAGGGCCAAAATTAGCTATTTTGACCTTGTCTGCACAATAGCAGCTTTATTTATGATATGATTTCTACCAAACTGGCACACAACTTGTATCACCGTAAGATCTTGGTTCTTTTTTTTGAACTGGCCAGATTCCGTTATGGGTTCCAGATTGATGGCCCCTGAAAGGGCCAAAATTATCTATTTTTACCTTGTCTGCACAATAGCAGCTTCATTTATGATTTTATTTTAACCAAACTGCACACAACTTGTATCACCATAAGATCTTGGTTCCTTTCTTGAAGTGGCGATATTCCATTATGGGTTCCAGAGTGATGGCCCCTGAAAGGGCCAGAAATAGCTATTTTGACCTTGTCTGAACAATAGCAATTTCGTTTATGATTTGGTTTTAACCAAACTTGCACACAACTTGTATCACCACAAGATCTTGGTTCCTTTCTTGAACTGGCCAGATTCCATCATGGGTTTCAGAGTTATGGCCCCTTTAAGGTCCAAAATTGGCTATTTTGGTTTTTGCAGCCATATAGAGACTTCATTTATGGTTTTATTTGATACAAACTTCCAAAATATCTTCAACAACAAGAAATCTTGGGTTCCATGATAAATCAGATCCAATCGTAGGTTCCAGAGTTATTTTATACCTGATTACCTCCCCTGATTGTAATCAAAATGGATTTATATCAGTTAGTACTTATAGGACTTATTTGAAATTTCATTATTGTCATTAGTTGGACTGAGCCAATCAGGGTAGATAACTATGGACTGATTTTGTCAAATTACCTCCCTTTATTTCAAATTAAAATGGGTATATCTTCGTAACTAATGAAGATACTGATCTGAAATTTCATTTATGTCAACAGATTTATTTGTTAGATCCTTCGTTTGTTCACTTACAATATTTTTTTTAATTACTTCCCTTTTACGTTACTATAAATAGCTTATTTTTAGTAACTTTTTTATTATTGGCCATAGGGAAAAACCGAGACTACTTTTCTGTGGTACAATATGGATGATACCTCTAATTTTTAGGTGTATTTTGACATATCTGTACCTTGTAAGAATTTTTATTTTTCTTTTCGGTTAAATTTCTTCCCTTTGTTGTTACTGTCCTTTGGACTTAGGTATTTTTTCTGAGGACCTTCTTGTCCTCAAGTGCAATGATAACAGGTGAGCGATATAGGGCCATCATGGCCCTCTTGTTTTACGAATGTATTATTTTTCCTTTTAAAACACCAAAATGTACTGGCTTTAAATTAACATGTAAATTGTAATGGACAGTAACTGAACATAGAAATATTTTCACAGCTCGCAAACAGAAAACAATTAAAAGTTAATTGGCGCCAATTACAGGGAACTGTTTTAGGGTGTTAAAACACACTCGTTATGAAATATTTAATGCTTTAGATCAGCAAATAAACAGCTTTATGAATGGCACTGATTGATGTCAAACTTCGGCATCTTCAAAGAATGGCGAACGGAAATTATTTTGGACTAATCTTCTTGCCAAATGACAGGCATGTAGAGATGCCTAGCTGCTCGAAACTCGATTTTGATTGGGTAATATATCGAAATGGGCATATCTGTATTTGACTGGCAGAAGTCAAGCTATGATTGATTGACACGTGTCATATTTGTAAGCCCAGCAATAAAATCGGCGATATTATTTCGGCCGATTTGTAGACGTAATTTCGCCGTTTCCTAGTATTTTAAAACATTCTGTTTAGTATTACGTTTTATAAAACAAGTCTGCAAACTCTTAAATAATCTTTTCTAGACGTATTTTCGCCGAATCTTGGTTATTTAAATGCATTTTATCACACATAAAAATACATTTTGAAAGACTTTATTTGATTTCGTCGAATAACATAGGCAAATATCGCCAAAATTTTGGCAGATTTGTACACGTAATTTCGCCGTTTCCTAGGAGCTAAAATGTATTTTATTACATACAAAAAAGGATTTGCGTTTTATTAAACGAGTCTGCAAAGTTTTGAATAATCTTGGTGAATAATGCCAGTCTTTTCTAGACGTACCTGTATTTTCGCCGTATCTTAGTTATTCTTATCCATTTTATTATACATAAAAATATATTTTTAAAAATATCTTATTTTATTTCATTGTGCAACATTGGCAAATATCGTCAAAATTTCGGCTGTTTTGTAGACATAAGTTCTCCGTTTCTAATTTATTTTAATGTGCTTATCACAGAAAAATAATTATATATAAGCTGATTATATATTTTAAAATTTAATAACTGAAGTTGGCATTTTTTTTTACCAAAAAAAATTGGCGATTTATCATTTTATTTTTCTCAAAACTCATCATGTTCGAAAAATAATGCATTTCTACAAACTTTTGACATTGTTGATATCAAAAAATGACCGGATCTTTTACGAGGGTTAGTGGAAAAGACCCCAGATTGCACGTCCAATTTCGGATGCGTCTTATAAGCGAGTACACCTTATATGCGAGAACGTTCGGTACTTGATAAGAGGTGAAGGTCACAGGGGCCTGAGCATGCAAAACCATTTCTGATAAATAGCTTGAGAAATACTTGACCCAGTATGTTGAAACTTCATTGGATGATTGGACATACAAAGTATATGACTGCTATTGATTTTGGGGTCATTTGATCAAAGTTCAAGGTCACAGTGGCCAGAACATTGAAATCCGTTTCTAGTCCATATCTTGAGAAACACTACACCCAGAATGTTGAAACTTCTTGGGATGACTGGACATGCTGAGTAGATGATCCTGATTGCAGCCAACCATTGATGTCTCTTGGACTTCTGCTGCTGGCCCCTATTGACTTCTTGGCTATTATGACTACGCATTTTGGGAGATATGCACTTTTCTATAAAAGCATCTTCTAGTTAACAGTATTATGTCTCCCACCACACAGTGTGTCACAAAGCTTGTCCGCACTCTAAGTCAAACATTTCTCATCCGATCATCACCAAACTTCAACAAAATGTGTTTGCCAATAAGTGCTTGGCCAAGTTCGATAGCTAGCCAAATCAGCCTAGGCACTTCGGAATTATGGCCCTTGAATTACCGAAAAATGCTCAGATTTTAGGCGCATTCCTGGAGCCAAAAGGACCCCTATACTACTCATGAGTAGTATAGGGGTCTTTTTGGCTCCAGGAATGTGCATGCAGTCTGAGTAGTATAGGAGTCCTTTTGACTTGATGAATGTGCATGCGCTCTAGTAGGGCAAGTTCGATAATGAGCCGTATAGGGGTCCTTTTGGCTCCAGGAATGTGCATGCAGTCTATGTAGTATAGGAGTCCTTTTGACTTGATGAATGTGCATGCGCTCTAGTAGGGCAAGTTCGATAATGAGCCAAATCGGTCCATGCACTTCGGAGTTATGGCCCTTGAATTACCGAAAATCAGCCTTTTTACTCTTGTCCATGCTCTAAGTCGAACATTTCTCATCCGATCATCACCAAACTTTAATAAAATGTGTTTGACCATAAGTCCTCAAACAAGTTCGATAACTAGCCAAATAGGCCCAGGCACTTTTTTTTATTCTCGTCCGTGCTGTAAGTCCAACATTTCTCACCCGATCTTCACCAAACTTGAACCAAATGTTTTTGACCATAACTCCTCGACCAGGTTCATTAACTAGCCAAATCGCCTGAGGCACTCGAGAATTATGGCCCTCGAATTACCCACAATCGGCCTTTTTACTCTTCAAAGGAATATTTTTAGTGAGTAAACAGTATATAAAGACTGACTTGCTGTTTAGATGATTAGGCAGTTGTGGGAGACATGCGCTTTTCTCAAAAGCAACCCTAGTTTAACCTGTTTGCGCATGATGACATTGAGATATCAACTTACTTTGACTGCTTTTTCTCAATTTCCTTATGCACAAACAGGTTAGATAATTTTGACTGCTTTTTGCCCCATGTGGTTCTGGGACAATCTGTGTATGAAAAGAATTGGAACCACTGCCTTACCCTTGCATGATTGTAAGAGGGGACTAATAGGGTCTTGACACTTGGTTTTGCAGTAACTCTGTGATTCCAGCAGGTATGCAAATTTTGATTCCATATCTCATGATTTTATTTCGATGTAAATGAGATGTTGAACCAAAATTTGTAGTCCTATTTGGCGCCATATAACCTATACTGTGTTGGTGCGCCGTAAAACCCAAATAAATAAATAAATAAATTGACTGCTTTTTATCTCCAATTTTTGGAGAAAAGGGGGCTATTCTACTTGCCCCGTCGTCAGCGTCGATGTTGGCGTTGGCTTGAGCTTCTTGGTTAAAGCTTTTTTGATAACCTTTGTTTTCTTTGTTACTATTGGTTATATCTTACTGTTACGTCACATAAACATTTTCCAATATGCAAAGCTGGGCCCATTATACCAATGGTCAAGGTCACCAAGGTGTTATACTTTGGTTATTTTAAGGTTAAAGTTTTTCAACAACCTTTGTTTTTCTGGCATATCTTTGTTACTATTGCTTATATCTTTTTGTAACTTTACATAAATATTGTTCAGCAAACATGCAAAGTAAGTGCAGGGGCTGGACCAATTATGCCCAAGGTCAAGGTCATCAAGGTGTTATACTTAGGTTATTTTTATACGCCCGAAGGGACGTATTATGTTTTGACTCCGGTGTCCGTCCGTCCGTCCGTTAGCAATTTCGTGTCCACTCTGTAACTCTTGAACCCCTTGAAGGATTTCAAAGAAACTTGACACAAATGTTCACCACATGGAGACGACACGCAGAGCGCTTGTTTCGGATGACTAGCTTCAAGGTCAAGGTCACACTTAGGGGTCAAAGGTCATATGAGTGTGTTTCGTGTGCACTCTGTAACTCTTGAACTGCTTGAAGGATTTCAAAGAAACTTGGCACAAATGTTCACCACCCTGAGGCGACGTGCAGAGCGCATGTTTTGGATGACTCGCTTCAAGGTCAAGGTCACACTTAGGGGTCAAAGGTCATATATGACTTTGCTTTGTGTATATTGCTCTGCATTGCAATGCTCTTGTTTTTATTTGGCAGATCCCTTTTTCAGCTCACCTGTCACAAAGTGACAAGGTGAGCTTTTGTGATCGCGCGGCGTCCGTCGTCCGTCCGTCCGTGAGTCCGTAAACTTTTGCTTGTGACCATTATAGAGGTCACATTTTTTGTGGGATCATTATGAAAGTTAGTCAGAATGTTCAGCTTGATGATATCTAGGTCAAGTTCGAAACTGGGTCACGTGTCTTCAAAAACTAGGTCAGTCGGTCTAAAAATAGAAAAACATTTTGACCTCTTTAAAGGCCATATTTTTCATGGGATCTGTATGAAAGTTGGTCTGAATGTTCATCTTGATGATATCTAGGTCTGGTTCGAAACTGGTCACGTTCAGTCAAAAACTAGGTCAGTAGGTCTAAAAATAGAAAAACCTTGTGACCTCTCTAGAGGCCATATTTTTCATAAGGTCTTCATGAAGTTGGTCAGAATGTTCACCTTGATGATATCTAGGTCTAGTTCGAAAGTGGGTCATGTTCCGTCAAAAACTAGGTCAGTAGGTCAAATGATAGAAAAACCTTGTGGCCTCTCTAGAGGCCATATTTTTCATGGGATCTGTATGAAAGTTGGTCTGAATGTTCATCTTGATGATATCTAGGTGAAGTTCGAAAGTGGGTCACGTGCCGTCTAAAACTAGGTCAGTAGGTCAAATAATAGAATAACCTGGTGACCTCTCTAAAGGCCATATTTTTCATGGGATTTGTATAAAAGTTGGTCTGAATGTTCATCTTGATGATATCTAGGTCAAGTTTGAAACAGGGTCATGTGCGGTCAAAAACTAGGTCAGTAGGTCTAAAAATAGAAAAACCTTGTGACCTCTCTAGAGGCCATACTTGTGAATGGATCCCCATAACAATTGGTCAGAATGTTCATCTTGATGATATCTAGGTCACGTTGGGAAGTGGGTCACGTGCCATCAAAAAGTAGGTCAGTAGGTCAAATAATAGAAAAACCTTGTGACCTCTTTAGAGGCCAATTTTTTCATGGGATCTGTATGAAAGTTGGTCTGAATGTTTATCTTGATGATATATAGTCAATTTTGAAACTGGGTCAACTGCGATCAAAAACTAGGTCAGTAGGTCTTAAAATAGAAAAACCTTGTGACCTCTCTAGAGGCCATACCCTTGAATGGATCTTCATGAAAATTGGTCAGAATGTTCACCTTGATGATTTCTAGGTCAAGTTTGAAACTGGGTCACGTGCCTTAAAAAACTAGGTCATTAGGTCAAATAATAATAAAAACTTATGACCTCTCTAGAGGCCATACTTTTCATGGGATCTGTATGAAAATTGGTTTGAATGTTCATCTTGATGATATCTAGGTCAAATTTGAAACTGGGTCAACTGCGATCAGAAACTAGGTCAGTAGGTCTAAAATTAGAATTTTTTTTGACCTCTCTAGAGGCCATATTTTTCAATGGATCTTCATGAAAATGTTCACCTTGATGATATCTAGGTCAGTTTCGAAACTGGGTCACGTGCATTCAAAAACAAGGCCAGTAGGTATTCAAATAGAAAAACCTTGTGACCTCTCTAGAGGCCATATTTTTCATGATATCTTCATGAAAATTAGTGAGAATGTTCACCTTGATGATATCTAGGTAATGTACAAAACAGGGTCACGTACCTAGGTCAATAGGTCAAATAATAGAAAAACCTTGTGACCTCTCTAGAGACCATATTTTTCAATGGATCTTCATGAGAATTGATCAGAATTTTTATCTTGATAATATCTAGGTCAAGTTCAAAACTGGGTCACATGAGCTCAACAACTAGGTCACTATGTCAAATAATAGAAAAAACGACGTCATACTCAAAACTGGGTCATGTGGGAACAGGTGAGCGATTCAGGACCATCATGGTCCTCTTGTTGTTCTCTTGCAATAATTGTTTTTTTTTGTATTACTTCCCTTTTTTGTTACTATAAATAGCTTATTTTGAAACTTTTTTATTATTGGCCGTAGGGAAAAACCGAGACCACTTTTCTGTGGAACAACATGAATGGTACATCCAATTTTAGATGTTTTTTGATATTACTTAACCTGGTAAGAATTTTTTGTGGACTTAGAATTTTTTTTGGAATTTCTTCTTTTTGTTGTTCCTGCCCTTTGGGCTTGAACAGTCAAGTTCTTTAAATTTTATTCCCATCCTCTGGTGTAACCCTTCGGGTGTATATTGCCCCGCTTGGCGGCGCTCTTGTTAAGGTTTAAGTTTCTTGGCAACCTTTGTTTTTATACGCCCGTTTGAAAAACGGGACGTATTATGGGAACGCCCCTGGCGGGCGGATGGGCGGGCGGATCTCGGCGTCCACAGACCTTGTCCGGAGCATATCTTCTACCTGCATGGAGGAATTTTGATAAAACTTGGCACAGTTGTTCACCATCATGAGACTGAGTGTCATGCGCAAGAACCAGGTCCGGAGCATATCTTCTTCATGCATGGAGGGATTTTGATGAAAGTTGGCACAATTGTTCATCATCATGAGTCGGAGTGTCATGCGCAAAAACCAGGTCCCTAGGTCTAAGGTCAAGGTCACACTTAGAGGCCAAAGGATACAAGAATGAAAAATTCAAGAATGACTTTGTCCGGAGCATATGTTCTTCATGCATGGAAGGATTTTGATGTAGCTTAGCACAGTTGTTCACCATAATGAAAGGGAGTGTCATGTGCAAGAACCAGTTCCCTAGGTCTAAGGTCAAGGTCACACTTAGAGGTCAAAGGATACAAGAATGAAAACTTTGTCGGAGCATATCTTCTTCATGCATGAAAGGATTTTAATGTAGCTTGGCACAATTGTTCATCATCATGAGACGGAGTGTCATGCGCAAGAACCAGGTCCCTAGGGATAAGGTCAAGGTCACACTTAGAGGTCAAGGATACAAGAATGAAAACTTTGTCCGGAGCATTTCTTCTTCATGCAATGAGGGATTTTGATACAACTTGGCACAAATGTTCACAAGCATGAGATGGAGTGTCATGCGCAAGAACCAGGTCCCTAGGTCTAAGGTCAAGGTCACACTTAGAGGCCAAAGGTCAGATACAAGAATGACTTTGTCCGGAGCATTTCTACTTCATGCATGAAGGGATTTTGATGTAACTTGGCACAATTGTACACCATCATGAGACGGAGTGTCATGTACTGGTCACTTCTTTTGAATTACTTCCCTTTGCTGTTACTATAAATAGCTTATATTGTAACTTTTTCATTACAAGTCTTAGGGAAAAATCGAGACCACTTTTCTGTAGTACAACATGCATGTTACATCCAATTCTGAGGAGTATTTTGAGATATCTCTGCCTGGTAAGGATTTTTGTGTGGACTTGTAATTTTTTTTTTATTTTGATTATTACTTTTTTTTCCCTCTCTTTAAAGATTAACTTCCCTTAGTTGTTACTACAAATAACTTACATTGTAACTTTTTTATAATTGACTGTAGGGAAAAACCAAGACCACTTTTCTGTGGTACAACATTGATGTTACTTTCAAATTTTGGGTGTATTTTAAGGTATCTCTACCTAGTAAGGATTTTTTTGTGGACTTAGAAAAATAAAAGAATTACAATAATTTCTAAAAAAACAAAAACATTGTAAACAACTAGAAAATTAAAATTCCATTTGCAAATACAGGTGCTAGTGTAAAGAAATTTGCTGTGACGGGCGTATATTGTGACATTCTGGCACTCTTGTTCTGTAATATCTTTGTTACTATTGTTTATATCTTACTGTAAAATGATATAAACATTGTCCAGCATACAAAGTATGTGCAGGGGCATGGCCCATTATACCCAAGGTCAAAGTCACAAAGGAGTTGTACTTAGGTTATTTTTAAGGTTAAAGTTTTTCGGCAACCTTTGTTTTTCTGTCATTTCTTTGTAACTATTGCTTATATCTTACTGTAACTTCACATAAACATTGTCCTGCGTACAAACAAAGTATGTGCAAGGGCTGGGACCATTATATCCAAGGTCAAGGTCACTAAGATTTTGTACTTGGAATTATTTTTATGTTATTTTTTTCAAAAGCTTTGTTTAAAGACCTATCTTTGGTTCTTTAAAAGGTAATAACTTGAAATTAAAGATGTTTCTTTATAAATGTCATCTGCATGTGTGGTTACAGTCCCCATAACTCTAATTATATTATTGACAGAGTTATGCCCCTTTTATACTTAAAAGTGTTTTGGCAATCTTTGCTATCTGGATATAACTTGAGTACACATATAACTTCTCTAAGTATAAGGGTCTTTTTATATATTGGTGTATCTTCCTTTTAAAGTAGAGGTCTCTTATTGAGATATAAATTCAGTTTACTGTCAAATCGCCGAATAGTGGAGCGCACTGTGTTATGGACAGCTCTTGTTATACAAAAGTTGTCTCCTTTTTTGAATTATATTTAGTTCTATCACATTTTTGATATTCAAGAAAATGATTAACTGGGAACTGAAAGGCTCAGTAACAATAATCATGCCCTGAACAATGATAAAATAATGTCTTTTTTGAAACCTTTTTCATGATTTAAGGAATTTGTTTGAATTTTTTGTGAAAAATATAGTTGCTAGGGGTTGGGAAAAATTTTCCTGTATAGCTATATGAAAAACTATGAAAATCTCTTCTGAAAATACCGGTTTGATTTGAAAATAATTTCACAGCAATTTTCTTAAAGTGACCCTTTACTGTTCCAACGGATTTTGAATTTGCTTGACACAAATTTCCCCATGATGAGACAACTTGAGATGGCCACTGTATTAGGAAAACTGAAAATGCTGGTCTTGTTACAAACGCTTTTCTGTGAGAGAAAATCTGCCAAAGTAAATCCCCCCCACCCCCTCCAAAAAAAAAAAAATAAAAAATAAAAAAATAAAAAATAAAAGGTCATAAAAATTGGCTTTGTCTGAATTTACAAAACATGAGATTCAAACAGACTCTTTGCATCATTTTCTCACAAAAAAAAGGGAAATAAACCAATATTCACTTTTGAAATGGATTCTCTGAAATTTTTAAAAATTCTGTTCATGTTACAAATTGTTTTTTTTTTTGTTTTTTTTTTGCAGATGAATTGCAATTTTCTCTTGAGCATCTTTCTCTTGAGTATACTGCTTCCTGATGAAGTAAATATGTGTAAGTATATAAGTATGATTACATCTATTCAATGACAGAGTAAGCTTGCTTAAGATGAGCTACTGTGACCAAATTCACCAATCCTTCATCAACATTTTTAGCTCACCTGAGCTGAGGGCTCAAGGTGAGCTTTTGTGACCGCTCAATGTCTGCCGACCTTAGTGCGTCGTGGGTCAACAATTTGTAAAAATATCTTTTTCTTCAGAACCACTGGGCAGATTAACACCAAACTTCACAGGAGTGATCTTTGGGTGGCCCTCTTTCAAAATTGCGAAAAAAAAAATCCATGCAGAGCTCTGGTTGCCGTGGCAGTCTAAAGAAAAAACTTAAAATCTTCATGTCAAAAACCACGGTAGCTAGGAGTTTGATATATGGTATGTGGTAATCTTCTTGTGAGAATCTGTAGCCGGAATTTAAAAATATTTTGTAGAAATGATCTCTAGGTGACCCTCTACCAAAATTGCCGAAGGAATTCTATTTCGGTAAAAACACAGCCACCAAGGTGCAGGACTTATTTTCCCAATATGGCTTTGTTGTAAAATTCAAAAATCTTCTTCAAAACTGCTGGGCAGATTTACACTAAATTTCACAGAAATGATCCTTGGGTGCCGCCCTATCAAAATTGCCCAAAGAATTGAAATTGATGCAGAAGTCTGGTTGCCATGGTCCTAGGATCAGAAAACTTCATAGCGAAGTTTAAATTATGATCTGCAGATGACCCCTATAGCTTTTCTTGTTTGTAGGCCAAAGGTCAAGGTCACAATGACCTGGAACAGTTAAAGGGTTTCTGAATGATAACTCTACAACGTTTGGGCCTAGGATCATGAAAGTTGATTGGGGGATTGGTCATGACCAGCAGATGACTCTATTGATTTTGAGGTCAGTACCCATAGGTCAGAGATCAAGGTCACAGTGATCCAGAATGGTTAATCTGTATCCAGATGATAACTCAAGAACACTTGAGCCTAGGATTATGAAAGTTGAAAGGGAGGTTGATCATGAGCAGCAGATCACCCCTATTGATTTCGAGGTCAGTAGGTCCTAGTGACCGAGAACAACTAAACCATGTTAAGGACGATAACTTGAGAGTGGTATGGTTTAGGAACACGAAACATGATAGGGAGGTAGATTATGATCAGCAAATGGCCCCTATTGATTTTAAGGTGAGTAGGTCAAAGGTCAAGGTCACAGTGACCTAGTACAGTTGAACTGTTTCCAGATGATATCTCAAGAGCACTAGGGCCGATTATCATGAAAGTTGATTGGGATGTTGATCATGACCAGCAAATGATGCCTAATGATTCTGAGATCTGTAGATCAAAAGTCAAGGTCAAATTGACCGGGAACAGTTAAACCTTTTCAGGCCGAAACTTCATAGGGAGGTTACTCCTGACTAGCAGGTGACCCCTGTTGATTTTGTGGTCAGTTGGTCAAAGGTCAAGGTCACATTGACCCAGAAACCCAGAACAGTATAACTTTTCTATACAGAGACCATATAATTTCTTTTCCTTGTGCAATTACGGAATGCATCAAGGGGGGTATTTCGTGTTTGATGACCTCTTCTTAAAAATGGATTTATCTCTGTAATATTTATAGGACTCATTTGAAATTTCATTATTGTCATTAGTTTGACTGAGACAATCAGGGTAGATAAATATGGACTGATTTTATGTCAAATTATCTCCCTTTGTTTGAAATTAAAATGGGTGTATCTCAGTAAGCAATGAAGATACTGATTTAAAATATCATTTATGCCATCAGATGGACTCGGACAATCAGGGAAGATATCTTTTGACTGAATTTATAACAAATTACCTGCCTTTATTTTATGTAAATGAATATACCTCAGCAGCATCTAATGAGATTGGTTTTAAATGTTATATCAGTCTTCCAGGGTAAGGAATAGTCATGCTAGTACAAAAATGCAGCATTTGAGCCTAGGACGGTATTTAGGTGAGCGATATAGGGCAATCATAGCCGTCTTGGTTTTGTTAAATATGAAATTGCGACTTTTACCCACTAGCTTTAAAATAGTTCCATTTTATGAAATGTTGATTTGTTTTGTTAGCTCACCTGTCGCGTAGCAACAGAGTGACAGGGTGATCTTTTGTGATCACCCTTTGTCTGTCGTCGGTCTGTCCTTTCACAATTTCTTGTGAACACGATAAAGACAACATTTTGCAAGCAATTTTAATCAAACTTGCACACAACTTGTATTGGCATAATATCTCTGTTTCTTTTGGAAACTGGCCAGATCCCATCATTGGTTCCAGAGTTATGGCCCCTTAAAAGACCAAAATTTGCCATTTTTGGCTTGTGAACACAATAGAGACCACATTTTTCAATCAACTTTAGTCAAACCTGCACACAACTTGTGTTGGCATAATATCTCGGTTCCATCAAAAACTGGCCAGATCCCTTCATGGGTTGCAGAGTCATGGCCCCTGAAAGAGCCAAAATTTGCTATTTTTGGCTTGTTAACATGATAGAGAAGACATTGTGCAATCAACTTTAATTAAACTTGCACACAACTAGTATTAGCATAATATCTTGGTTCCTTTCGAAAACTGGCCAGATCCCATGATGGGTGCAGAGTTACGGCCCCTTAAAGGGCCAAAATTTGCTATTCTGGCTTTTGCAGCCATATGGAGACTTCATTTACTGTTTGATTTGATACAAACTTGAAAAATATCTTCAACAACAATAAATCCTGGTATCCATGATGAATCTGTCAGATCGAATCTTAGGTTCTGGAGGTATGGACCATGATTGACCTCTGAAAGAGCCAAAATTTTGTAATTATTCGCACGTTTGAAAAACTGGACGTATTATGGGAACGCCCCTGGTTGGCTGGCGGGCGGCATCCGCAGACTTTGTCCGGAGCGTATCTTCTTCATGCATGGAGGGATTTTGATGAAACTTGAAACAGTTGTTCACCATCTTGAGATGGAGTGTCATGCGCAAGAACCAGGTCCCTAGGTCTAAGGTCAAGGTCACACTTAGAGGTCAAAGGATACAAAACTGAAAACTTTGTACGGAGCATTTCTTCTTAATGCTTGAAGGGATTTTGATGTAACTTGGCACAATTGTACACCATCATGAGACGAAGTGTCATGCACAGGCCCCTTCTTTAGAATTACTTCTCTTTGTTGTTACTATAAATAGCTTATATTGTAACTTTTTCATTACTAGTCGTAGGGAAAAATTTTGACCAATCTCTACCTGGTAAGGATATTAATTTTGTGGACATTTTTGTTTTGGATTTTTTTAAGGGTTAACTTCCCTTAGTTGTTACTAGAAATAGCTTATATTGTAACTTTTTTATAATTGACCATAGGGAAAAACCAAGACCACTTTTCTGTGGTACAACATAGATGTTACTTTCAAATTTTAGCTGTATTTTAAGATATCTCTTCCTGGTAAGGAGTTTTTATGTGGATTTAGAAAAACAAAAGAATTACAATAATTACTGAACAACCATAAAATTAAAATTCCATTTGCAAATACAGGTGCTAGAGTAAAGGAATTTTCTGTGACAGGCGTATATTGTGACATTCTGGCACTCTTGTTTTTACCTTGTGAACACGATAGAAGTGATATTTTATTTTTGATTTTAACCACACCTACACACAACTTAAGTCACAATAAGATCTGTTCATTTCGAAAACTTGCTAGATTTCATCATGATTTTTAGAGTTACTGGCTCTGAAATCTTCTTTTTTGGCTCTTTCAGCCATATAGAGGTTTCATTTATGCTTTGATTTGATACAAACTTGCACAGAATGATTATCCTGATGTTCTCTAGGCCTGGATTGAAATTTGGTCATGTCTGGTCAAAAACTGTGTCATCGGGTTAAATCAAAGGACAAGCTTGTTAACAACCTTGAAGCTCCATTTATGACCCAATCTTCTATTATCTTTACGATTTCTAGGCCAAGTTTTGGTCATATAGGGTCAGAAACTAGGTCATCAGGTCAAATCATGGTTAACACTGTTCAGGCCACAATTATGACCCTATCTTCATGAAACTTGGTCAGAATGTTTATCTTGATGATTCCTAGGCCAATAGGTTTTTAAACTGGGTCATATGGGGTCAAAAACTAGGTCACCCAGTGAAATCAAACAAAATGTTTGTTAACACTGTTTTTCATTTGATGAGCATGAAATTTTGTCAGAATATTTGTCTACATGAAATATCATACGCATTTTTATCTGGGTCATGTTAGAAACTGGGTCATATGGGGTCAAAAACTAAGTCACCAGGTCAGATCAAAGAATAACCTTGTTGACACTCTAGGGGACACATTTTTGTGCCCCCCCCCCCCGATATGAGTGGTGGTGGCATATAGATTTGGTCTTGTCCGTCCGTCCGAAGTTTGTGACGTGCCTAGCTCAAAAAGTGTTTGACATAAATTGATGAAACCTTGCATGAGTCTTTATCATGATATGAACTTGCGCACCTCCTATTTTTCGTCTGGCTCCGCCCCCTATTTCCAGAATTGTGGCCCCTGAAATAGTCAAAAATGCACATTTCGCCTTGTGACACGCCTAGCTCAAAAAGTATTTGATGTAGATTCATGAAACATTGCATGAGTCTCAATCATGATATGAACTTGCGCACATCTTATTTTTCATCTGAGTCAGCCCTCCATATCCAGAGTTATGGCCCTTGAAATAGTCAAAAATGCACATTTTCACCTTGTGACGCGCCTAACTCAAAAAGTATTTAATATAAATTGATTAAAGCTTGCATGAGTCTTTATCATAATATGAACTTGCGCACCTCCTATTCTTTGTCTCCCCACACCCACAATTACCAGAGTTATGGCCCCTGAAATAGTCAAAAATGCACATGTACCTAGCTCAAAAAGTATATGATATAATAGGTTGAAAACTTGCATGAGTCTTTATCATTATATAAACTTGCACACCTCTTATTTTTTCGCTGCCTTGTTTCCCTATTTTTAAAGTTATGGCCCCTGAAATAGTAAAAGAATACACCTAATTACGTGCCTAGCTGAAGAAGTATTTGATGTAAATTCATGAAACCTTGCTAGAGTCTTTATCATAATGTGACCTTGCACATTTGGCATTCTTCTTGAGAATCTTAGCACTTATTACAGAGTTATGGCCCTTGAAATAGCCAAAATAGTTGATTCTTTGTTTGTGATGCTGATAGCTCATAAAGTATATGGCCTAAAGTAATGAATCTTTGTCATAAAATGTTTGTTGAGGCTATACGCTATTAAGACTGCAAACATTTGAATTATTTCCCTTTATTTGTGACAAATGTACCAGTAGGGGCCACACCCCGTGTCCTACAGACACATTCTAGTTTATTCTATCTCCGTAAGTTTTGCTCAGAATCATTGTTTTCATGAAGTCTTTCATTATTTCAAATCTGGGTCAGGTGGGGTCAAAAACAAGGTCAGTAGGTCAAATCATTGGAAAAGCTTGTATTCACTCTAGAGGCCTCTTTTTTATTCCCCCGAAGGGAGGCATATAGTTTTTGAACCGTCTGTCAGTCTGTCGGTCTGTCTGTCCGCAATTTTCGTGTCCGGTCCATATCTTTGTCATCGATGGATGGATTTTCAAATAACTTGGCATGAATGTGTACCACAGTAAGACGACGTGTCGCGCGCAAGACCCAGGTCCGTAGCTCAAAGGTCAAGGTCACACTTAGACGTTAAAGGTCCTTTTTCATGATACTGCATTCGTGTCCGGTCCATAATTTGTCATCGATGGATGGATTTTCAAATAACTTTGCATGAATGTGTACCACAGTAAGACGACGTGTCTCGCGCAAGACCCAGGTCCGTAGCTCAAAGGTCAAGGTCACACTTAGACGTTAAAGGTCATTTTTCATGATAGTGCATTCGTGTCCAGTCCATATCTTTGTCATCCATGGATGGATTTTCAAATAACTTGGCGTGAATGTGTACCACAGTGAGACGACGTGTCGCGCGCAAGACCCAGGTCCGTAGCTCAAAGGTCAAGGTCACACTTAGACGTTAAAGGTCATATTTCATGATAGTGCATTGATGGGCGTGTCCGGTCCATATCTTTGTCATTCATGCATGGATTTTAAAATTATTGGGCATGAATGTGTACCACAGTAAGACGACGTGTCGCGCGCAAGACCCAGGTCCGTAGCTCAAAGGTCCTAAACTCTAACATCGGCCATAACTATTCATTCAAAGTGCCATCGGGGGCATGTGTCATCCTATGGAGACAGCTCTTGTTTGTATATTAAAGGTCAAAACAGTCAAGGTCATGTTAGTTTCTCAGGGTCATGATGTTTCACTTGTTAGCCCACCATCATCAGATGGTGGGCTATTCAAATCACTCTGCGTCCATGGTCCGTCGTCCTTCCGCCCGTCCGTCCTTGCGTCCGTTAACAATTTCAGGTTGTCGCATCTTCTCAGAAACTACTTGGGGGATTTTGACAAAACTTTGTTAGAATGAAGTATTGATACCCTAGTTGTGTCCCTGTGAAAATCAGACTGGTTCAACAATTTTTGAGTGTGTTATGGCCCTTTGTTTATTTTTATAATTTACATAGATTTATATAGGGAAAAACTTTGAAAATCCTTTTGTCCAAAACCACAGGGCCTTAGACGGGCTTTGATATTTTGTACGTGACGTCATCTAGTGGTCTTCTACTAAGATTGTCAAATTATTCCCCTAGGGTCAAATATGGCCCTGCCCTGGGGGTCACATGGTTTATATAGACTTACATAGGGAAAAACTTTGAAAAACCTCTTGTCCAAAACCACAGGGTCTTAGACGGGCTTTGATATTTTGTATGTGACGTCATCTAGTGGTCTTCTACTAAGATTGTTCAAATTATTCCCCTAGGGTCAAATATGGCCCTGCCCTTGGGGTCACATGGTTTACATAGACTTATATAGGGAAAAACGTTTAAAAACTTCTTGTCAATTACCTACAACATTCAGATTTGGACCACATGTATAGTTTTGAGTGGCAAGATGAACCTTGACATGAGTTGACCTTGATTTTGACCTAGTGACCTACTTTCACATTTCTGTAGGTACAGCCTTCAAATTTGGACCACATGCATAGTTTTGTGTACTGAAATGAACTTTGATCTTGAGATGGACCTAGTGACCTACTTTCACATTTTTGAAGCTATAGGCTTCAAATTTGGACCACATGCATATTTTTAGCCCACCATCATCAGATATTGGGCTATTCAAATCACTCTGCGTCCGTGGTCCGTCGTCATTCAGTCCGTCCGTCCTTCAGTCCGCCCGTCCTTCCGTCCGTTAAAAATTTCTCTTTATCACATCTCCTCAGAAACTACCAGGGGGATTTTGACCAAACTTTGTCAGAATGATGTATTGGTACCCTAGTTATGTCACCCTGAAAATCAGACTGGTTCAACAATTTTTGAGTGAGTTATGGCCCTTTGTTTATTTTTATAATTTACATAGATTTATATAGGGAAAAACTTTAAAAATCTTCTTGTTCAAAACAACAGGGCCTAGGGCTTTGATATTTGGTATGAAGCATCATCTAGTGGTCCTCTACCAAGATCATTCAGATTATTTCCCTTGGGTCAAGTATGGCCCCGCCCTGGGGGTCACATGGTTTACATAGACTTATTTAGGGAAAAACTTGGCTTGAAAATCTTCTTGTCCAAACCACAAAGCCTAGGGCTTTGATATTTGTAATGTAGCATCATCTAGTGGTTCTCTACCAAGTTTGTTCAAATTATCCCCCTAGGGTCAAATATGGCCCTGCCCTGGGGGTCACATGGTTCATATTGACTTATATAAGGAAAAGCTTTTAAAATCTTCTTGTCAATAACCTAGAACATTCAAATTTGGACCACATGTATGGTTTTGAGTGGCAAGATGAACCTTGACATGAGTTGACCTTGATTTTGACCTAGTGACCTACTTCAGATTTCTGTAGCTACAGCCTTCAAATTTGGACCTCATGCATAGTTTTGTGCACCGAAAAAACTTTGACCTTTACATTGACCTAGTGACCTACTTTCACATTTTTGAAGGTACAGGCTTCAAATTGGGACCACATGCATAGTTCTGTGTTCCGAAATAAAATTTGACCTTGATTTTGACCTAGTGTCTTACTTCCACATTTCTCAAGCTACAGCCTTCACATATGGACCACTTGCATAGTTTTGTGTACTGAAATGAACTTTGACCGTAAGATTGACCTAGTGACCTACTTTCACATTTCTGTAGCTTCGGTCTTCAAATTTAGACCACATGCATAGGATTGTGTACCGAAAAAAACTTTGACCTTGACATTGACCTAGTGACCTACTTTCACATTTTTGAAGGTACAGGCAACATGCGTAGATTTGTGTTCTGAAGTGAAATTTGACCTTGATTTTGACCTGGTGACCTATTTTCACATTTCTCAAGCTACAGCCTTCAAATTTAGACCACTTGCATAGTTTTGTGTACCGAAATAAACTTTGACCTTAAGATTGACCTAGTGACCTACTTTCAAATTTCTCATACTACAGCCTTCAAACTTGATGCACATGCATAGTTTTGTGACCTGCTTTCACATTTCTCAAGCTACAGCTTTCAAATTTGGACCACATGCATGGACCACATGCACAGTGTTGTGTATGGAAATGAAATTTGACCTTGAGCTAGTCAATAAGTCTTGAAATTTGGAACACTCAAAAATGGCACATGGTGGGTGCCAAGATCACTCTGTGATCTCTTGTTGTGTTCTGAATTGAATTTTGACATGGATTTTTACCTAGTACCTACTTTCACATTTCTCAAGCTACAGCTTTCAAATTTGGACTACATGCATGGACCACATGCACAGTGTTATGTACCGAAATGAAATTTGACCTTGATTTTGACCTTGAGCTTGTCTTGAAATTTGGAACACTCAAAAATGTCTCAATGGTGGGCGCCAAGATCACTCTGTGATCTCTTGTTCTATATAAAGCGCTTTCAAAGAGATAAAAATGATTTTGTGAACCATTTAAACTCTTCATAATTATTGACTTACCAGTGTTATATTGCCTACATTACAGGTATGTATTCATTATTACCTTATAAGCGTATTTCTTTTATTTCAGTGAAAGTCAATTCATTTACCTCGACAGATGGAAGACCTGAAAAAGGTAGTGACATCATAATGAAATGCAGTTATACTATCTTGAAAAGTGATGGTCTTCAAACTTTGATTATATCAAATGATTCGAGACACGTTGCATCCTGTTTTGTGAAATCCGGCAGCATGGCAGATTGTAGCATTGATCAGGGAATTCAGAATAATTATAATGTCAGAAATAGTACAGAAACTGCCATAGAATTCAAGATTTCAAATGTACAGATATCAGATGCTGGTAATTGGATTTGTGGATTTAAAACACAGTCTGGAGATACAATCTCATTAAACCTGGCTGTATATGGTAAGTATGCTTTGTCTTTACCCTCATAAATCTACTGTTTACTGCAATGGGCAGTATTTGAATAACCTTTTCCAGTCCTATCTGTCTATCCCAAAAAGATTTGTCATGAACTTTGACAAGACTGTTATTCCTAAACACTGTGTTAGGTGACTTTAAGATGAAGTGTTAATCATATTTAGAACCATCAAGGGCTCACACTGGCCTCCAAAAAATATTAGCCTACTTTTTATACGCCCGAAGGGACGTATTATGTTATGACGCTGGTGTCCGTCTGTCCGTCCGTCTGTCCGTCTGTCCGTTAGCAATTTCGTGTCCGCTCTGTAACTCTTGAACCCCTTGAAAGATTTCAAGGAAAATTTACACAAATGTTCACCACACCGAGACGATGTGCAGAGCGCATGTTTTGGATGTCTCGTTTCAAGGTCAAGGTCACACTTAGGAGTCAAAGGTCATATCTGTTTGTTTCGTGTCCGCTCTGTAACTCTTGAACCCCTTGAAGAATTTCAAAGAAACTTGACACAAATGTTCACCACACCAAGACGACGTGCAGAGCGCATGATTCGGATGACTTGCTTCAAGGTCAAGGTCACACTTAGGGGTCAAAAGTCATATCAGTCTTTTTCATGTTCGCTCTGTAACTCTTTAACTGCTGGAAGGATTTCAAGGAAACTTGGCAGAAATGTTCACCACATTGTAACGATGTGCAGAGCGCATGTTCCGGATGACTCGCTTCAAGGTCAAGGTCACACTTAAAGGTCAAAGGTCATATATGAATTTGCTTTGTGTATATTGCTCTGCATTGCAGTGCTCTTGTTTTTATTTGGCAGATCTCTTTTTTGTACTTACAATATTTTTTTTTAATTACTTCCCTTTTATGTTACTATAAATAGCTTATTTTGAAACTTTTTTATTATTGGCCGTAGGGGAAAACCGAGACCACTTTTCTGTGGTACAACATGGATGGTTCCTCCAATTTTAAGGTGTATTTTTACATACCTGTACCTGATAAGGATTTTTTGTAGACTTTGTATATTTTTTTTGTGGACTTAGATTTGTTTTTTGAAGTTTTCCTTTTGTTGTTCCAGTCCTTTGGGGCTACAACAGTCAAGTTCTTAAAAGTTTGCTCCCATCCTGTGATGTAAGCCTTCGGGCGTATATTGCCCCGCTTGGCGGCGCTCTTGTTAACCTATGAAATGAAAGCACTGAGAGGACTGATATGGGCAGCGGTTGACAGCTTCTGATAATGGGCATGAACAGTTAGCTTAAGTTTGGTAATTCTAGTTAAACTACTTTTGATTAATAAGCATTTTCAACCTTTCTTTTACCAAATCAAGGGATAAAACTCTGCTTTTACTCTGTCAAAGGGGATAAAATAATATATGAGCAAAGCTTGTGTGCTTATTAAAAATTTTGTGAGGTTTGGTTAATTTTGCTCAAAATCTGTTTTGAATTATAAGCATTTTTTCAACAGATCAATGGGAAACATCATGTTTTTACTGGAACAGGGGGAATAACAGTAAATGTGAGCAAAGCTCATGGACTATTTGATAATTATGTGATGTTTGGAGATTGTAGTTATAACAAGAGCTTGTAGAACACTTGCATGAATTAACTGACAAGGAACAGAAATTATTTGTTCACTGCCTAATGGACATTTAACGTATTGATCGTAAATCAATAATCATGGGTCATTTACCAGTCTTAAATGATCTCCATATCAAATGTGATCTTAGACAGAAGTTTAATCTAGTTTTCTGGCAAAAAAGTTCTATTGTCAATGTGATATTGACATTTGACCTAATGAACTTAAAACCAGAAGGGGTCATTTGCTGGTCATGACAAATCTCCCGATCTCATGATCATAGGCCCAAGGCTTCTCCCGTTATCATCCGGAAACTGATTTGTCTACAGACCGATCAGCATCCATCATCAAACATTGATATTTACAATATACCCATCCTCCTTCAAGTGAGGGCAATTAAATTTCAGATTAGAAGATGCCCGTGTCTCCCTAGTCCCCCAATGCATAGTTATAATAGGCAGGAAGTCAATAGAGGATAGGAGCGAAAGACAAAGAGACACTTATGTTTTGCTGCAATAGAGATCATCTACTTGGCATGTCCGGTCACACTATGAAGTTACAAAATTCTGGTTCAAATGGTTCTCAAGTGAACTATGTTCCATGTTCAGGCCCCTGTGACCTTGATCTTTGATCAAGTGAGTCCAAAATCAACAGGGGTCATCTACTCTGCATGTCCAATCATCCTGTGAAGTTTCAATATTCTGGGTCAAGTGATTCTCAAGTTATTGATCCAGAAAGAGTTTTTCCATCTTCATGCCTCTTTGACAGAACATTAAGGGTCATCGACTTAGTAATTCCTATCATCGCTATTGAAGGTTCTGGGTCAAATGATTCTAAGTTATTGGTTGGAAACTGTTTTCAAAGTTCTAGTTCCTGTGACCTTAACTTTTGATCAAGTGATTCAAAAATCAATAGGGGTCATCTACACAACATGACCATTCATCCTATGAAGTTTCGACATTCTGGGTCAAGTGGCCCTCAAGTTATTGATCAGAAACGGGTTTCCATGTTCAGCCTCCTGTGACATTGACAGGTATTTTTATTTTTTAGCTCACGAAGTGCTCAAAGGTGAGCTTTTGTGATCGCCCTGTGTCCGTCGTCCGTCCGTCGTCAACAATTGACTGTTAACACTCTAGAGGTCACATTTTTGGCCCAATCTTAATGAAACTTGGTCAGAATGTTACCCTCTTGGATGATTTCGATATTGGGTCATCTGGGGTCAAAAACTAGGTCACTAGGTCAAATCAAAGGAAAAGCTTGTTAACATTCTAGAGGTCACAATTTTGGCCCAATCTTAATGAAATTAGTCAGAATGTTACCCTTAATAAAATCTTGGACGAGTTTGATATATGAGAGATCGCCATGACGTCACGCATAAATACCTGTTTATCTGGTGGTGGGTAAAACAAATGTTTTTACATCGTTTGTGTATGGGATCTGAATTTTTAATTTTTAATAACTTTTTCGCTCATTTATGGATTTTAAAAATTCAAAAAGTTTTGAAATGCTTACGATTTTCATATTTTCCCATTTAAATATCTTTTTAAAAATGAATAACCGTTTTAAATGACATAAGATTTTAATAGCGGCTTAGCGATCCTCCAAACTTTTTGAAAAAACACTGTAAGTTAAGCGTTCATAATTAATCCATTTAATTTCGAAATTATAATCAAAAGTAATCAATAAAGTGCTTGTTTTATACACTTTCCATTGTTCAAAAAATTATTGATATTATTTGTGTTTTAAGAAAGTTTAAGCCGTTAGAAAAACATCACTGTTTACAAAAAACATGGACGCTCGGCGTCTACCCACGCGGTCTTTGTCTTATCAGTTCTAAAACTAGAAAATACAATGGATTTGTTTACAAACACGATCTCTCCTATTGGGTCATCTGGGGTCAAAAACTAGGTCACCAGGTCAAATCAAAGGAAAAGCTTGTTAACACTCTAGAGGTCACATATTTGGCCCAATCTTAATGAAAGTTGGTCAGAAAGTTACCGTCAATAAAATCTTGGACAAGTTCGATATTGGGTTATCTGGGGTAAAAAACTAGGTCAAATCAAAGGAAAAGCTAGTTAACGGTCTAGAGGTCACAATTTTGACCCGATTTTATTAAAACTTTGTCAGAGTGTTCTTGTCTGCACAATAGTGGTTTCAATTATGATTTTATTTTAACCAAACTTGCACACAACTTGTATCACCATAAGATCTTGGTTCTTTTCTTGAACTGGCCAGATCCCATTATAGGTTCTAGAGTTATGGCTCCTGAAAGAGCCAAAATTAGCTATTTAGCTTGTGTATGCGATAGAGTCTGTATTTTTCAACTGATCTTCTTGAAATTTTGTCAGAATGATAACCTTGATAAAGTTTAGGTTATGTTTGAAAATGGGTAATTTCAGTTCAAAAACTAGATCACTAGGTCAAATCAAAGAAAAAACATTGTGTATGCGATAGAGGCAATATATTTCCATTGATCTTCATTTATTTCGTTCAGAATGATTACCTTGAGATCTAGGCCAAGTTCGAAAGTTGGTCTTTAGGGATCAAAAACTAGGTGCTTGTGTCTATTCAAAGAAAAACCTTGTGTATGTGATAGAGGCTGTATTTTCAGCTGATCTTCATGAATTTTTTTTCAGAATGATTGCCTTGATGAAATCTAGGCCAGGTTAGAAAATGGGTCATCTGGGATCAAAAACTAGGTCAGTAAGTCATATCAAAGAAAAAACCTTGTGATTGCGATAGAGGCTGTATTTTTCAATTGTTGATCATGAAATTTGGTCAGAAATGTTGCGTTGATAAAATCTAGGGTGAGTTTTAAAATGGGTCATCTGAGGTGAAAAGCTAAGTCACTAGGCCAAATCAAAGAAAAACCTTGTGTATGCGATAGAGTCAGTACTTTTCAATTGATCTTCATGAAATTTGGTCAGAATGATAACCTTGATGAAATCTAGGCCGAGTTTGAATATGGGTCATCTAGGGTCAAAAACTAGGTAACTAGACCAAATCAAAGAAAAACCTTGTGTATGCGATAGAGGCTGTATTTTTCAACTGATCTTCATGAAGTTTGATCTGAATGATCACCTTGATAAAGTCTAGAAAGACTTAGAAAATGGGTCATCTGGGGTCAAAAACTAGGTCATTAGGTCAAACAAAGGAAAACTTTGTGTATTAAATAGAGGCTGTATTTTTCAATTGATCTTCATAAAATTATGTCAGAATGATTGCCTTGTTGAAATCTAGGTCAAGTTTGAATATGGGTCATCTTAGGTCACAAACTAGGTCACTAGGTCAAATCAAAGAAAAATTGTGTATGCAATAGAGACTGTATTTTTCAATTGATCTTCAGGAAGTTTGGTCAGAATGATTGCCTTGATGAAATCAAGGTCGAGTTTGAATATGAGTCATCTGGGGTCAAAAAGTAGGTCACTTGGTCAAATCAAAGAAAAACCTGATGTATACAATAGAGACTGTATTTTTCATTTGATCTTCATGAAATTTTGGTCAGAATGATTGCCTTGATGAAATGTAGGTCAAATTTAAATATGGGTCATCTGGGTTGAAAAGTAGGTCACTAGGTCATATCTAAGAAAATACTTGTTTGAATACAAGAGACCACATTTTTGGTCCAATCTTGATGAAAATTGCCCAGAATATTTCTTTCCATTAAATCACTAGGTCAAACATGTTTACACTGTTATGGTATGTTGCTCAAGTGAGTAACCTATGGCCTTCTTAATCCTCTTGTTTGTTTACTTACAATAAAAAGGTTCATTATTTCCTTATGTTACTATAAATAGCTTATTTTGAAACTTTTTTATTATTGGCCTTAGGGATAAGTGCGACCACTTATACAGGTACAACATGGATGATACCTCCAACTTTTAGGTATATTTTGACATACCTGTACCAGGTAAGGATTTTTTGTGGACTTAGATTTTTTGTTTTGAATTTCTTTGTTGTTCATGTCCTTTGGGCTTCAACATTCAAGGTCTTTAAATGTTTGCTGCCATCCTCTGATTTAACCCCCAGGAGTATATTGCCCCACTTGGCGGAGCTCTTGTTTAAGGTCAAATAGTTATGATAAGGTAAGCAACTTGAGGCTGTTATGACCCTCTTGTTGAAAATTTATACCTGTGAACCATTCACCCATAATTGACATTCTGTTGTTTAATGTTGTACAACTTGACATTTATTATGCCCCCCTTCAAAGAAGGAGGGGTATATAGTTTTGCAGATGTTGGTCAGTCGGTCGGTCTGTTGGGCGATAGACCAATCCGTTTCCGGATGATAACTCAAGAACGCTTGGGCCTAGGATCACGAGAGTTAATAGGGAGGTTGGTCGTACCCAGCAGATGACCCCTATTGATTTTGAGGTCAGTAGGCCAAAGGTCAAGGTTACAGTGACCTGGAACAGTTAAACGGTATCCGGATGCTAACTCAAGAACACTTGGGCCTAGGATCATGAAAGTTGATAGGGAGGTTGGTCATAACAGCAGATGACCCTTATTGATTTTGAGGTCAGTACGTCAAAGGTCAAGGTCACATTGACCCGGAACAGTTAAACGGTTTCCAGATGATTACTCAAGAACGCTTAGGTCTAGGATCATGAAAATTGATTGGGAGGTTGATCATCACCAGCAATGACCCCTAGTGATTTTGTGATCAGAATGTCAAAGGTCAAGGTTACAGTGACCTGGAACAGTTGAACGGGTTCCGGATGATAACTCAAGAACGCTTGGGCCTAGGATCATGATAATTGATAGGGAGGTTGGTCATCAGCAGCAAATGACCCCTATTGGTTTTGAGATCAGTAGGTCAAAGGTCAAGGTCACAGTGACCCATAACAGTTAAACAGTTTACAGATGATGACTCACGAATGCTTGGACCTAGGATCATGAAAATTGATAGGAAGGTTAGTTATGACCAGCAGATGACCTCTATTGATTTTGAGATCAGTAGGTCAAAGGACAAGGTCACAGTGACCTGGAACAATCAAATGGTTTCCAGATGATAACTCAAGAATGCTTGGGCCTAGGATCATGAAAGTTGATAGAGAGGATGGTCATGACCAGCAAATGACCTCTAATGATTTTGAGGTCAGTAGGGTAAAGGTCGAGGTCATATTGACCCTGAACAGTTAAACCATTTCCTGACCATAAGTTGAGAACGCTTTGGCTTAGGATTACGAAACTTAATAGGGAGGTTGATCATGACCAGCATATGACCCCTATTGATTTTGAGGACAATAGGTCAAAGGTCAAGGTCACATTGACCCAGAGCAGTAGAACTTCTGTGTACAGTGACCAAGTAATTTCTGTTCCTTGTGCAATTACAGAATGCATCAAAGGGGGCATTTTGTGTTCTACAAGCTCTTGTTTTACTATATTTTCAGTCAAAGTTACCACCGTTACCATTCATGATGGAAATGCATCACCACAAAGTGATGATATCATTGAGGTGATTGGAAATAAGGAGAAAACTTTGACTTGTACAACTGGAGAAAGCAACCCTGCACCTACCATTATATGGTATATTGCTGATCAGAAGAAGCAAAATGGAACTGGTATCAACTATACATTTACTCCTACAAATGATAATCATAACCAGAGCATATATTGTAAAGCATATAACTTACAGCCTGCGACGGAAGCTGTTGTGTCAGCTAAACCTAAGCTATTTGTTAAAGGTAGGAATTTTAGAATCATTAAATATCCATTAATACACTTGTACATACTTACGTAACTTTTTTCAAACCTATAATTTGTAGACTGAATAAAAATTCATATGACTTGTACTTTTCCCATGAAAGTACAAACTGGTGAAATAGTTCCATAACTTCCATTTTGACTAAATTAAGCATCTTTTTTGTTCTTAGCCATTTTAGCTTGACTATACATATATAAAGAATAAAAATATAGAGCTTTTGGAACCCCCATTTGTCAGCTTTGGCTCTGGGATCAGTGTCATAATCTTGTTAAGTTTTTGGCTGTTTTTGTTGTTGAAAAAGAAAACTAGGCATTATGTTGGCGGATGTCATTGGGTGGGCATGCGAGTGTTGTCAACTTTCGGTTTTTGCTTGATAACTTAGTTAGGAGTGACGAATTCAAAGTAAACTTGGTATACAGGTAGCTCACCTAGAGACAGAGTTTGGGATTGCATATGAGGTTACTAGGGCCAACGTCACTGTTGCTAAAAATACAAAAAAAGTTTTCTGCTCAAAAACTTAAGTTTACTTTGATGTATTGGAATTAAACATAGCATATAGGTAACTTATAGAAACACCAAAGTTAGGATTGTATATTGGGTCAATGGGTTATGTTCACAGTCAGTGTAACTTAATTAGCCTTCATACATAGAATTTTTCACTGTTGCAGCGGTCTAGAACATTCAGCCAAAGCTATTTCTCGTGGTACGCAGTTCAAATCCTACTGAGCAACTTCTTTTTAGTTGGACTTTTCGAAAAAAATATAGAGCTGTTGCACTCATCTCGGCGTCGGCGTTGCCTTTGGTAAAAGTTATTAGCTTACCTATCACATAGTGACAAGGTGAGTTTTTGTGATCGCCCTAAGTCCATCGTCCGTACGTCCGTTGTCCGTCCACTTGTGAACACGATAGAGACCACATTATGTATTTGATTTTAATCAAAATTGCATATAACTTGTATGGGCCTAATATCTCAGTTCCTTTCGAAAACTGGCCAGATCACATCATGGGTATCAGAATTATTGCCTCTTAAAGGGCCAGTTTTTTCCATTTTTGCCTTGTGAACACAATTATAGAGACCACATTTTGTGATCAACTTGAATAAAACTTGCACGCAACTTGTATTGGCATAATATCTTGGTTCGTTTTTAAAACTGGCTGCCAGATCCAATCTTGGGTTCCAGAGTTATGGCCCCTTTTGAAGCCAAAATTTGCTATTTTTTTGCATGTGAATACGATAGATACCACATTTTGCATTCAACTTTAATCAAACTTGCACACAACTTGTACTGGCATAATATCTCAATTCCTTTTGAAACCTTGCAAAATCCCATCATGGATTTAGGAGTTATGGCGCCTTGAAGGGCAAAAATTTCCTATTTTTGGCATGTGAACACGATAGAGACCACATTTTGCAATCAACTTTAATCAAACTTGCACACAACTTGTATTGGCATAATATCTCTGCTCCTTTCCAAAACTGGCAAGATCCGATCATGGGTTCCAGAGTTATGGCCCTTTAAAGGATCAAAAGTTGCTTCTTTTGGCATTTGCAGCTATATAGAGACTTCGTTTACGGTTTGATTTGATACAAACTTGCAAAATATCTTCAACAACAATAAATCTTGGATTTCATGATGAATCTGTCAATTCCAATCATAAGTTCTGGAGTTATGGTCCCTGATTTACCCATGAAAGAGCCAAATTTGATTTTTACTTTTTGAACACCATAGAAGTGAAATTTTATGTTTGATTTTAACCACACTTACAAACTTAGGTCACAATAAGATAAGATCTCGTTTCCTTTTGAAAACTGGTTAGATTCCATTATAGGTTCTAGAGTTGCTGCAAAATTTTCTTTTTTTGGCTCTTTCAGGAAAAAAGAAGTTTCATTTATGCTTTGATTTGATACAAACTTGCACAGAATGATTATCTTGATATTCTCTAGGTCGGGATCTAAACTGGGTCATGTCGGGTCAAAAACTAGGTCATTGGATCAGATCAAAGGAAAATCTTGTTAACAATTAAGAGGTCACATTTTTATCCCTATCTTGATAGAACTTGGTCAGAAGGTTTATCTTGATGATTCCTAGGCCAAGTTAATATGCAACTTTAAACTGCTTTTACTGTCAAATGAAGTTTATGCCCCCTTCGAAGGAGGGGTATTTTTTTTTTGCAGATATTGGTCGGTCAGTTAACATTTAGCAATCAACTTTAATCAAACGTGCGAACAACTTGTATTGGCATGATATCTCAGTTCCTTTCAAAACCTGGCCAGATCCCATCATGGGTTGCAGAGTTTGCTATTTTGGCTTTTGCAGTAATATAGAGACTTCGTTTATGGTTTGATTTGATAAAACTTGCAAAATATCTTCAACAACAATAAATCTTGGATTCAATGATGAATCAGTATCCAGTCATAGGTTTCGGAGTAACGGCCCATGATTGACCCTAAAAGAGCCAAAGTTTGGTAATTTTTACCTTGTAAACGCGATAGAAGTGACATTTTATATTTGATTTTTACCACTCTTACACACATCTTAAGTCACAATAAGATCTGGATTGTTTTTGAAAACCGGCTAGATTTCATCATGGGTTCTAGAGTTACTGCCCTTGACAGGGGCAGAATTTCCTCTTCTGGCCCTTTCAGTCATATAGAGGTTTCATTTATGATTTGATTTGATACAGACTTGCACAGAATGATTATCTTGATGATCCCTAGGCCTGGAGCGAAACTGGGTCATGTCTGGTCAAAAACTAGATCCTCAGGCCAAATCAAAGGAAAAGTTTGTAAACAACCTAGAGGCCACATTTTTGACCTCATTTTCATGAAACTTCAGTATGTTCATCTTGATTATTTCTAGGCCAACTTTTAAACTAGGTCATATGGGGTTAAAAACTTTGTCACCCAGTCAAATCAGTTGAAAAACTTGTTAACACTCTTGTTCATTTGATGTGCATGGAACTTGGTCAGAATGTTTGTCTTCATGAAATATCGAACGAATTTTTATGTGGGTCATGTGGGGTCAGAAACTAGGTCATCAGGTCAAATTAAGGAACAAGCTTGTTTACACCCTAGGGGGCACATTTTTGATTCTATCTGTAACTCCTGAACCCCTTGAAGGATTTCAAAGACACTTGACACAAATGTTCACCACATCGAGGCGAAGTGCAGAGAGCAGGTATCGAATGGCTCACTTCAAGGTCAAGGTCACACTTCGGGATCAAATGTCATATGACTTTGTTTTGTGTCCGCTCTGTAACTCTTGAATCCCTTGAAGGATTTCAAAGACATTTGGCACAAATGTTCACCACATTAAGGCGACATGCAGAGCGCATGTTTCTGATTGCTTGCTTCTATGTCAAGGTCACACTTTGGGGTCAAAGGTCATATGACCTTGTTTTGTGTCCGTTCTGTAACTCTTGAATCCCTTGAAGGATTTCATAGACATTTGGTTCAAATGTTCATCACATTAAGGCGACATGCAGAGCGCATGTTTCTGATTGCTTGCTTCAATGTCAAGGTCACACTTTGGGGTCAAAGGTCATATGACTTTGTTTTGTGTCCGTTTTGTAAGTCTTGAACTGACTGAAGGCTTTCAAAGATACTTGGCACAAACGTCCACCACATCAAGATGACATGCAGAGCGCACGTTTTGGATAGCTCACTTCAAGGTCAAGGTCATACTAAGGGGTCAAAGGTCAGATGACTTTGTGTTATGTGTATATTGCTGTGTATTGCAGTGCTCTTGTTTTTATTTACCAGATCACTTTTTAGCTCAGGTGAGGTTTTGTGATCGCTTGATGTCGGCCGTCCATCGTCTGTCAGTCTGTCTGCCGTCTGTTGTCTATCGTCTGTCTGTCTGTCAACATTTAGCTTGTGTATGCGATAGAGGCTGTATTATTCATTTTCTCTTCATGAAATTTTGTCAGAATGAGAACCTTGATAAAATCTAGGCTGAGTTCGAAAATGGGTCATCTGGGGTCAAGAACTAGGTCACTAAGAACACTAGAACACTAGGTCAAATCAAAGAAAAAGCTTGTGTATGCGATAGAGGCTGTATTTTTCAATTGATCTTCATGAAATTTGGTCAGAATGATTACCATTTTGAAATCTAGGCAGAGTTTGAATAAGGGTCATCTAGGGACAAAAACTATGTCACTAGGCAAAATCAAAGAAAAACCTTGTGTATGCGATATAGACTGTATTTTTCAACTGATCTTCATGGAATTTGATCTGAATGATTACCTTGATAAAATCTAGACTGATTTTGAAAATGGGTCATCTGGGGTCAAAAACAAGGTCATTAGGTCAAATCAAAGAAAAACTTTGTGTATGCAATAGAGGCTGTATTTTTCTATAGATCTTCCAAAATTTAGTCAGAATTATTGCCTTGATGAAATCTAGGTCAAGTTCGAATATGGGTCATCTAGGGTCAAAAACTAGGTCACTAGGTCAAATCAAGGAGAATACTTTTTTTGCTCCAATTTTAATGATAATTGGTCAGAATTTTTTTTCCATGAAATCACTAGGTCAAACATGTTTACACTGTTATGGTGTCTTTCTAAGGTGAGCGACCTGTGAGCAACCTAGGGCCATCTTGGCCCTCTTGTTTTCAAATAGTAGTCTGATTTTGAAATTCCTTTAGTGTTATGAAAATTTAACTTATTGTCATGTATTCTGTGTCCTTTAAAACTTTGATGAATACAGGTCTATGCATTAACGAGAAATGAATACTAAGCATGATTATGATTTAATTTCTCTAGTTTTACCATCAACACCATCTCTAACAAACTGGACATCAAGCAGCCCTGATTTGTTCTCCGGCGAACAAGTCACATTAAGTTGTAAATCTACACCTACAAGGCCTGCTGTTACTGTGAATTGGAAGAAGGGGACATCACCTTTACTGAATGTACGGAAGACAGCCAGTATAAATTCAGTGGGATTGTGGACTGTATTAAGTACAGTAACATTTACTCCGCAGAAAAACGACAATGGCCAACTTATTTCTTGTGAAACTTCCATCTCCAGTCAAAGTCCTCAGAAAGTGCAAAAGGCAGTTTCAGTGTGGTGTAAGTTTTAAAATCTTTTTAATTTAAAAGTTATATTTTTTGCTGTATTTCAAGCCTTAAATTTAAAGTTAAGGAATATTTTTGATTATAATTATCCACCTCATGTTGCTTTAATCATTATAATAGTAAATTAAGACTTTGATGCAGAGCTGTAGTGAGCCTCGGATTGTTTACCTGGAGAGCATTAGTTTTAATCAGGGTTGAATGCCTTCAAGGTTAGGTTTGTAGATGTGCCGGTGTAGAATCTAATGCAAATACTAGATAAGCATACAGGGACAACAAAATCTCACTTTCAGACCTCCCGAAAATCTCCCAGGTGCCTGGAGTAGATGGAGCTTGAATATTGACATTAGCATATAAGAAGAGTGTATTCAACTCATTTTGATGTCAATTATTAGAGTGAGAATAGAAAGAAAATCAAGTAACTTGTTTTTGATTTGAGGGCAGTTTTAATTGAAATTTGGACGACATTGGAAAACAGATGCTTAATTTTCAGTTCTCCGCAGTCAAGTGAGATTTCTTGATCCGCAAATGCATGACTCGGTCAACTCGAACACTTGATTATGCTGGCCATGACATGAATAATTATAGACATGATTTCCTTAACAACAAAAATGATCTTAGAACACCTAGGGCAGAATACAGATGCGTCCTAAACAACTGAAGTGATCTTAGAACATTTAAATGAAACATGTTCAGAATGTTATCCTCAATAAAATCTTTGACGAGTTCGATATTTGGTCATCTAGGGTCAAAAACTAGGTCACCAGGTCAAATCAAAGGAAAAGCTTGTTAACACTCTAGAGGTCACAATTTTGGATCAATTTTAATGAAACTTGGTCAGAATGTTACCCTCAATAAAATCTTGGACAAGTTTGATATTGGGTCATCGGGGGTCAAAAACTAGGTCACCAGGTCAAATCAAAGGAAAAAACTTGTTAACACTCTAGAGGTCACATTTTAGGCCCAATCTTAATGAAACTTGGTCAGAATGTTACCCTCAATAAAATCTTAGACGAGTTTGATATTGGGTCATCTGGGGTCAAAAACTAGTTCACCAGGTCAAATAAAAGGAAAAGCTTGGTAACACTGTAGAGGCCATATTGATGACTGTTTCTTCATGAAACTTAGTCAGAATATAAATCTCGATGGTCTTTAGGTCAAGTTCGAATTTTGGTCATTTGGGGTCAAAAACTAGGTCACTGGGTCAAATCAAAGGAAAAGCTAGTTTACACATTAGAGGCCACATTTATGTCCATTTCATAATGAAACTTGGTCAGAGTGTTAATCTTGATGATCTATAGGTCAGATTCAAATCTGGGTCAGGTGGGGTCACAAACTAGGTCACTAGGTCAAATCAAGGAAAAGCTTGTTAACACTGTAGAGGCCACATTTATGTCTGTATCTTCATGAAACTTAGTCAGCAGTTTTGCCTGCAAGCACATACAGCTTTAGCTTAAAGGCATATAGATTTAAAACTTATTATTTCATTTTTCTAGATCAATTACCAACCTAACTGGATCAAGTCCCATAACTCTGACATGTATTTTGGGCAAATTATTCCCGCATTTAGACTTAGAAAATTCTGGTAAAAGTTTGCAATGATAACTCAAGAATAATGGGCCTAGGATTATAAAAGTTCATAGGGAGTTAGTTGTGGTATGGCTACTTTTCTGTGGTACGGTCTATCGGTTTTGGTTACGGGGAGTTGTACAATTGTTCGTAACCTGAGTTATAATTTAAAGTACTGTCAGGATGGACACCACTGGCTGTAGTTTGTTGGTTCAATTTATTGTTATTAACACAGTATAGCCCAGCCAGAAAACTTAATTTAATAAGATCAACTCAGTTTGATTTGGGTAAGTAATTAAGAATGAAAGAAATAACTCCAGGTTAGTTTGATGAATTGTATTAAGTCAACAGTTTTAAGTATACAGATAAACTCTAAACACAAGATGGTAATGTGAAGTTATGAAAGAATGCAAAGTTATTCTGAACAAGTGCCAACCAAGTTTGCAAAATGTGATTTTGAATTGCAATAACAGACACTGACACTATAATAGTGCTAAGTATGAACAGATTGCAAACAATATTTAAAGCAGCTAACAAGAAAGGCCATATCTTAACATGGTTGCTGACTGAAACCTACTTTAAACCTTGAATGTACTTAAATTTAAGTATTGCGGGACAAGAAAAATATGTTCCTAACTAAACTTGAGCGATTCTGATCCTTTACTGTAATTAAGACTGTTATTAAATTAAGACTGTTATTTACTTAATAACCTAACTTGGAAGACCAGTCAAATAATAGCAGTTTGTGCTCAAGGAAATCAGTCGCCTGGAGGGCAGCTCACAGGTCTACCAACCAGGTTTCTCTAGGAGACAAGCAATTAAGTATCCTTATATAAAATTGAAGCAGAGCTATAAGAGTAAACTTATAAACTCTTACTCCAGCTTAAGATC
>NW_026461235.1:0-72281 GCF_021730395.1 Mercenaria mercenaria | reverse complement strand
CCCAAAGCTGAAAAAGTTGCAGTCCCAGCTACTGACTAGACTGACGGACAGACTTAAACGTTTTGTCAAAACACAGGCCTCTATTGTACTGTCAAATTAAGTGTAGACATTTTGTAATCACAATTCTTCACCCAAATATTGTTTAGGCGAGATAAAAAGGTAAAGGTAAACAAGAGCTGTCGGATGACAGCGCGCTCGACTATTGGAAGAACTGATTGAAGAATGGGGTCAAAATATTTCCATAGATTTTCAGACAAAAGAAAAAAATGGATTAAACAAAAAATGTTCCTGTATTTGTGGATTTCGATTAGTCTTGCACTAAATGTGTGACCATGATGGCAAATATGTTAAGTTATACGTTAGGCAAAATATGGACTTGTATAAAAAATTTAACTAATTTCCAAGTCCAAAAAAGGTCATAATTCAGTCAAAATAGTTGACAGAGTTATGTACACTTGCCTAGAGATGGAAATCATGTTGATATACTAGTGTTAAAAGTTTCAAAGCCACAGTTCAAATAGTTTTGACAAAAATTTCAAAGTCCAAGAAGGGACATAATTCAGCCAAAATAGTTTTCAGAGTTATGTACTCTTGCCTACAGATGGAAATCATAATGATAAACAAGTGTTTAAAGTTTAAAAGCCATATGTCAAATAGTCTTGACAAAACATGGACATATACGAAAACAGAACCAATTTCCAAGTTCAAAAAGGGCCATAATTCAGCCAAAAAAGATGACAGAGTTATGTACTCTTGCCTATTGATAGAGACTATAATACTGAACAAGATATAAAAGTTTCAAAGCCATATGTCAAACACTTTACACAAAATATAAACTGGTACGAAAAACTTAACCAAGATTTCTAAGTCAGAAGGGGCCATAATTCAGCCAAAATGCTTGATGGAGTTATGTACTCTTGCCTACAACTGGACATGGTGATGGTAAACAAGTGTTGAAAGTTTCAAAGCTTTATCTCAAAAGACTTTGTCAAAATGTAGACTGGTACGAAAAACTTAACCAAGATTTCTAAGTCAAAAAGGGGCAATAATTCAGCCAAAATGCTTGATGGAGTTATATACTCTTGCCTACAACTGGACATGGTGATGGTAAACAAGTGTTGAAAGTTTCAAAGCTTTATCTCAAAAGACTTTGTCAAAATATGAACTAGTACGAAAACTTAACCAAGATTTCTAAGTCAAAAGGGGCCATATTTCAGTCAAAATGCTTGACAGAGCTATGTACTCTTGCCTATAACTGGACATGGTGATGGTAAACAAGTGTTGAAAGTTTCAAAGCTTTATCTCAAAAGACTTTGTCAAAATGTAGACTGGTACGAAAAACTTAACCAAGATTTCTAAGTCAAAAAGGGGCAATAATTCAGCCAAAATGCTTGATGGAGTTATATACTCTTGCCTACAACTGGACATGATGATGGTAAACAAGTGTTGAAAGTTTCAAAGCTTTATCTCAAAAGACTTTGTCAAAATGTGGACAGTGAGTGGTACGAAAAACTTAACCAGGGTGTGACGCCGACGCCGTGGTGAGTAGGATAGCTCTACTTATTCTTCGAATAGTCGAGCTAAAAATAGGTAAAATGTAGTCAAAAATTAATGTAGGATAAATTCACCCCTCAACAACACCCCCCCCCCCCTACTTTCAGAATGGAACGTATATAAACATACAGTGAAAAGAAAATATATGATCAATTATACTTATATTTTAATACTTATCAAGAGCATAACGTTAAAACATTCAGTCTAAAATACATTAAGAATGCACAGTATGTCTATGATCAACATACTAATTATGCTTCTTCAGTAACATTAGCGATTTTGCAGAAAAATAATCACGTTACTAAGACCAACATCGACAGCACCTTAAAATTACTCGGACATTCATAATTAAGCCTAAGTATCACTTTTTCTAAAAAGTTCTTTAAAACTGCCTGGTAATAAGTAAGTGAGAAAACAATCGAAGTTACTTCAAACACTACGTAATCTGTTGTTAACAATTAGAAATTGTCACCTATGCAATCACGCCGACAATCACATGTATTCGAGTTGATTATACATATGCCGCATGTCTCACAGTGTAGTGAAAACGGGCAACGCTGATTGGCAATACGCGGCTATCGGTGACAAGCGAGTAACTCCGCCCACATATTTTGCTCTCGAGTCAAACCTTGTGTATTCGCAGATTTACGTAATCAATTAATTTTCATTGCGTCTCACTGCAGAAACGTGCGTCCGGGGACTCCCAAGCTGCAATAAACACGGACCAATTATGCATACAGGGACACCGATTTCGGCATTTCCGAGAACCCTGGTGTCATTTAAAACGGTTATTCATTTTCAAAAGATATTTTAATAAGAAAATATGAAAATCGTAAGCATTTCAAAACTTTTTGAATTTTAAAAATCCATAAATAAACGAAAAAGTTATTAAAAATTTAAAATTCCGATCCCATACACAAACGATGTAAAAATATTTGTTTTGCCCACCACCAGATAAACAGGTGTTGATGCGTGACGTCAGGGCGATCTCTCCTATTTCATCAGTTTTCATACACACAATCTATAAATTTATAGATAGAAAAATCTGTAAATTTATAGATTATCTGTAAATTTAAAGATAATCTGTAAAGTATATTCTTTCTCTTTATGATTTTGACGCGCAAAACGTCAACGTTCCCGCAAGGGGTTTGACGTCTATGGAAGATAGATAGATATATATAGATGACCCAGTATACCACTTTCCGAGGACCTGATAACCAGGCTGGTAACATTGCCCGGTCGGGCTTTCGACATAAAACTAATATTTCTTGAAAAATAGTAAAGATATTTCATTCAAACATGGTCCATTTATTAAGCATTTCATATGAAACAAATGAAAACAAGCAAATTCGATGAATTGGTATCCCCCGCCGAAAGGGTTTGTGGTGAGGAATGGCAAAAAGATATATCCGGCAAAAAGTTAAGGATGTTAATAAGTAGCAAATAATTTCATTAGTCAAAATCAATTTAACAGAAAACAAATGTTTAATTAAAGAGTACATAATAAATGTATGATACTTTGATCCTGACTAAAGAATTTATTTTGAATGGGATATGCTTACTGTAATAAGCTTAGCTTTTAAAATTAAATGCAGTTAATTGAAATGTGAGCTTGAAGTTTAACTTGAACGAAATATTGTCTTTGAGTGGTTTGGCACCAGGTGTTGCTGTTTAACAAGTACATTTGAACTTAAAAGAACAGATGTCCTTAAGAGAACACAGGTTAGATATCTTGAACATGGCTGAGGGCAAGGTTTGTGCAGTCACAACTTAACATGTTGAAGGTTTGAACATTTAAAAAAAAAGGAATGGAAATATATATATCTATATATATAGATATATGTATATATTTATTTTTTTAGGGGGTGGGGGTGCAGGGGAACGGGAGAGGAAACAAAATTTCACATGTTGATTATAAATATTGATTGGAAATTAAAAATGAAAAAAAAAAGGGTAAAAGGGTGAAGTTGTGGGAGTGGGGGGATGGGGGGGGGGAGGAGCAGAGGATGCATGATCAGTGGTGGGCATGACTGGGTGGAAAGTGAGGTGGGGGAATGGTACAACTTGTTGGAAGGTTTGAAAAAAATCTAAAATAAGAAAATTGGGGGAGGGGGGTTGGGAGGGGGAGGGAGTGTGACCAAGGCAAGTGGGTGACCGGGTGTGCATGCGCAACTTCACATGTTTATAATAAATGTTCACAGAAAAGAATGAAAGAAATTTAATGAAATTCTGCCAAATGGTAAGTTTGTTATGTACAAATATGTGGATTTTTAGACAATTAAAGGGCAATAACTCTGAAGTTACAAAAGAAAAATCGTACAAAATTGTCTGTGCACAACCACATTATAGTGCTCTAAATTCTGTTAAAGTTTCATAGTTCTAGGTCAAATATATCAGAAGTTATGATGCAGAAATTGCCATATTTATAGATCTATAGTACCCTATATAGTTAACACTAGAAACTTCTAAGGGCCATAACTCTGGTGCCAGTGACTGGTGTTACTTGGGCAATCTGTCTGAAACTTGATGGGCCCCATAACCTCATAGTGGTGAACATGTATATGAAGTTTGTTTGAAAAAAATCTAAAACTAGAAATTGCTTTTGTAAACAAGAGGGCCAAGATGGCCCTAGATCACTCACCTGAGAAACACACCATAACACACCATAACAGTGTAAACATGTTTGACCTAGTGATTTCATGGAAAAAAATATTCTGACCAATTATCATTAAAACTGGAGCAAATATCTTGGGTATAAATAAGTATTTTCTTTGATTTGACCTAGTGGCCTAGTTTTTGACCCCAGATGACCCATATTCGAATTTGACCTAGATTTCATCAAGGCTATCATTCTGACCAAATTTCATGAAGATCAATTGAAAACTACAGCCTCTATCGCATACACAAGGTTTTTCTTTGATTTAGCCTAGTGACCTACTTTTTGACCCTAGATGACCCATATTCAAATCTGACCTGGATTTTATCAAGGCAAATCATTCTGACTTAATTTCAGGAAGATCAATTGGAAAATATAGCCTCTATTGCATACACAATGTTTTTCTTTGATTTGACCTAGTGACCTAATTTTTGACCCTAAATGATCCATTTTCAAACTCGGCCTAGATTTCATTAAGGTTATCATTTTGACTTAATTTCAGGAAGATCAATTGAAAAATACAGCCTCTATCGCATATACAAGATTTTCCTCTGATTTGACCTAGTTACCTACTTTTTGACCCCAGACGACCCATATTCCAACTTGACCTAGATTTAATCAAGGCAATCATTCTGACCAAAATTCATGAAGATTAATTGAAAAATACAGCCTCTTTCACATACACAAAGTTTTTCTTTGATTTAACCTAGTGACCTAGTTTTTGAACCCAGATGACCCTTTTCGAACTCGGCCTAGATTTCATCAAGGTAATCATTCTGACCAAAATTCATGAAAATTAATTGAAAAATACAGCCTCTATCGCATACACAAGGTTTTTCTTTGATTTGACCTAGTGACCTAGTTTTTGACCCCAGATGACCCCTTTTCGAACTTGGCCTAGATTTCATCAAGGTCATTATTCTGACCACAATTCATGAAGATTAATTGAAAAGTACAGCCTCTATCACATTATATAACCCATTTTCAAACTCGGCCTAGATTTCATCAAGATAATCATTCTGACCAAAATTCATGAAGATCAATTGAAAAATACAGCCTCTATCGCATACACAAGATTTTTCTTTGATTTGACCTAGTGACCTAGTTTTTGACCCCAGATGACCCGTTTTCGAACTCGGCCTAGATTTCATCAATATAATTATTCTGACCAAAATTCATGAAGATTAATTGAAAAATACAGCCTCTATTGCATACACAAGGTTTTTCTTTGATTTGACCTAGTGACCTAGTTTTTGACCCCAGATGACCCCTTTTCGAACTTGGCCTAGATTTCATCAAGGTTATCATTCTGACCAAATTACATGAAGATCAGTTGAAAAATACAGCCTCTATCGCATACACAAGCTAAATGTTAACAGACGACAGACAGACGCCGGACATCGAGTGATCAGAAAAACTCACAATGCTCAGGTGAGCTAAAAAGCATATGTCTCCCCCAATGCAAAGTCCTATAGGCAAGAAGTCAATAGGGGTCAGGAGCCAAAGTCAAAGAGACACCGATGGTTGGCTGCAATAGGGATCATCTACTTGGCATGTCCAGTCATCCCGCTAAATTTCAACACTCTTAGCCTAGTGGTTCTCAAGTCACTGTTCAGGCTCCTGTGAGCTTGACCTTTGATCAAGTGACCTCAAAATAAATAGGGGTCATCTACTCTGCATGTCCAATCATCCTAGGTCAAGTGGTTCTCAAGTTATTTTCCAGAAATGATTTTACATGACTAGGCCCCTATGACCTTGACCTTTAATAGACTGACCCCAAAATCAATTGGGGTCATCTACTCTGGAAATTGTGTGTACACAACCACATTATGGTGATCTAAATTCTGTTGAAGTTTCATAGTTCTAGGTCAAATATATCAAAAGTTATGATGCAGAAATTGCCATATTTATAGTACCCTATATAGTTAACACTAGAAACTTCTAAGGGCCATAACTCTGGTGTTACTTGGGCAATCTGACTGAAACTTGACGGGCCGCAAGAACTCATAGTGGAGAACATGTATATGAAGTTTTAAATAAATATTCCCAACCATTTCCAACGCCAAAACTATATCCCTCCGACTTTCGTTGGGGGATAATAAAAATAACTTGGTTGCCTTCAGTTTTGGTAGAATGATTTCCCCTTTTCAGATATTTATAACTCATAATTTTTGAAGTCCAAACAAAATATGTTCTAATGTTAAGTTTAAAACAAAAAAGGGTTCAATGGCTTTCTAATGCTCTAAATTATTGCGCTGGTACATGAATGTATACATTTTACTGTGCTTTCACTAGATCTATACATAGAGCTCTGAATTCGGCTACCCCTATCGGGCCTCAGTCAGAGCTCTATTCCCTTCCATTCAAAAATGTGCAATATAAGGTTTCAGCTAATGTATGTTCTATATACGCATTTTGCCAAAAATTTGTTTACTTCGCTAACTGACTGCCACTTTTTCTACATTTCTATGTAGTCGACTCTTTCTGGAATGTTCGGATGATTACTTTTAGTCATGTTTTTCCGTATCAATCGCGCATGTAAATCCATGCGGGACGCCATGTTGAATTTGACCACAAGGCATCATGGGAAATATGCAAATTAGGTAGGTCAATGAAAATGGAAAGTAAAATTTTACCTAATTACGGAAAATGAATCAAATTCCACGTCTCACGAGCGACTCGAAACTAATTTTGATAGTTGCGATTATACTGAAAATTGTGTTTTCAATAAACAAAAGTTATTTTAAAAAGAAATATGAACTTTTATAAGGTAAACTGACTCACTGTTAATCTTCCAAAGTTGTGATCCCTCCAAAATTTACAATTCCCAAACAAATTTCCTTTTAATTGTCTGTCTCCTCGACAACATCATAAGTCTGACTTCTTCGATCATCTCGATGAAATCCAGGCACCGATCGCACCATGCTCTTGAAACGATGATTCATTGAATTCAACATCATTTCCAAAAGCATGATTCAAAGATAACCTGTAGTTTAGTATCCTTATTGAATTATTTCCAGTTCCTTTAGCAATCATTTTTCCAACAGTTTTAATAAATAAATAGAATATGGTTATTCTCTATGCTCGCGTCTTTGTTGTTACTGTTTCACTTCTCCGAAACAGGTGACGTATGAGACAAATGACATAAGAAGGCCGAGAGCTTCATGCAAATTTACATGAGGCGCATTCGGGAATACTGTACTCAGTATAGATTCTACTGAACTTCTACAAAAGATTGTCAATTTGTCAGGGCTCTTTCTCCGGACAGTTTATTTGTAACATAGACATGTTACGTAGTTGTCTAGAAATATATTACAACTCATTTGTTAATAGATGAGGCGAGTTCCGTTTTGAAGAAGCAGTAATAATTCGCTTTTCATCTTGATAAAGAAATTGTATTTTATAGTTTGGCCTAAAGAAAAATCTTTGTTTCCGGTAACATGCTGAAAACATTAGGGTAGGTAGGTCGGATTTTTGTTTTGGAATTTTTCTTTTATTAAGGGAGACTTTTCGGAAATTATTTTTTTGTCAAGAAATGAATACAAATAATGGGGTTATGCCGCTAGAGCATCAGCATCAGTAAGTTGATTTCTAACGTCACTGATGTGTTTAAAGCATAAAAAGTGCATTCTCCAAGGCCATAAAAACATTTAGGGTCGGACAAAAAATTTAGGGTAGGTCGGGATACCGGAAACAATTTTTTATGCGTTATTATGCCTTTACTTAATTTTCGACTCGTAATATTACACATATGCGCATAGTATAATAAATTATGAGTCAATAAGGTTTAAATAATGAAAATATGAAAATTTAGGGACAAGTAAACATTGATGTTTAATTTTTTGTAGATCTAGGACGTTGAATAAATGTCTTGGTTATTAAGAATGAAACTATAAAAAATAATTACTGTACAGCTGAACTTATTTTCATGTTGAACAGAAGTCACTGTAGTCAGTGATATTAACGACTACTCCCCTCCCCACCCCAGACACATATACACGCCCGGACGCTCACTTTCCCTCAAAGTTCTGCGAGTCATACTGAGTACCGTTTTAGTTATTGGTTACCTCAAAATTTTGGCGGCAAATCTGCACGTGTCTTTCATGCGACCCCTTCGTTAATTACTGCCTGATAATTAATTTTAAATTTAGTGAATTTCCCGTCCTAATTTGAAAATGTTAGTATACAAGAATGACTTTAAGAGAACGGAAATTTCCATAGAGATAGTGCAAGTTTATTCTGATCATATTATATATAGATTCTATATCATTTGCAATTTCCCGAGGGATTGTTTATGTCCGAGTCCGTGAGCCATTCTGCAGATGTTAACACACGGCAACATGTGTTTTAATTTTACTCTTATTCTGGTAGCACAAATTGGATGAAGTATTCAAAAACAATTGGCTTCTTTCAGACGAATATGCTTTAAATTAGCGTTCCTATGTCGTAAACACAAGGCCGTAAAATAAATTGACAATTAATTACGCACCAGTCTAGAACGAAGACGTCACCGTCGAGGCGCATAGTGCTGACAGCCGGTAGGTATTGGAGAGGGACCTCTGCCCATATATGGGGCTGGGGGTTAGGGGGTCTCTCGCCTGGATATTTTTTAAATACAGGCTGGTGAGACCCTCATTATTATAGGGGGGTCAGGGGCTCTTCCTGGGAAGTTTTGAAATACAGACATGAAATGGTGGCCTCTTTTGCATTTTGAGGTAATATAAAGAGTATAGGTCACTTCTCAGTCAACGGGGTTGGGGGAGGGGGGAGCACGAGCCTCTTGACACGGCCCTGGATCCGGGCCTCAAGTCCGTATCTGACTGTCATTAAGACAAGTAAATGGTGAAACAAATTTTAAATTTTTGATATAAATTGGTAGGGGTGAGTTATTTCAATTTTATATAATATTTCTAACCGTAGACATCGATCTCGGAGGGTCAATGGCTATAAAGTTTTCAAGAGCACACAGCGCTCCTGCCCTTATCATGTTACTCAAACTCCTGATGGAAAACAACTTGATCAAGTTGATGTCAACATCTTCGTAAGTGGAGCGCTGGTCTAGTGGTTAAGGTGTCGGTCGCAGTTCATAGGTTCAATCCCCACTGAGGTCACGACCGCAACTTCTCATATATGACACTAGTAGACTTGCTTTTTCAGGAAGCGGACTCGAGAGTGGATCAAATAAACTTGAAGCTTTTATCACAATCGAGCTCAAATAAATTTGTTTTAACTAACACCTTAGTATAATTCAGGGTTCTCGGAAACGCCGAAATCGGCGTCCCTGTACGCATAATTGGTCCCGGTATACGCGTGTCTATTGGGCCATCCTTAAAAAATTGTTTGTTTGCAGTAACGCGACCAAGAATTTTTAGTGTGAGTAGGTAGGTAGGGTTTTTTTTTTTTTTTCGTTTTTTTTTTTTTTTTGTATGCTAATTGTACAACACCTGCATTTTCTTTTTAACCCTCTGGTTTATACACCTTTTGGGTACTAACACTTCTCTGTAGAATGCTAACTTGATTGTAACATATCTGCAAGGGTGGTAGTTTTCACATAGTATGAATACTATTAAATATTAATATCACCTTTTTAATAACAATAAAAACAACAGATAGCCTGACACAAGTCAGAAACAGAGCTTATCATCTCCATATGAAACTTAAAAATTTAAGATTATCAATATATTAAACAAAAATAATTGGCCAGACCTTTTGAATGTCCTTGCACTGGTCGGGGTAATAAAAAAACATTACATTCCTTAGGATTCCTACTCCAATGGACAGCATTGAAGTACATAGCAAAATCTTTGATATTTTACCCTGTAGACCGGAGTCTGATAACTAGCACCACACTCCTTCAAAGCCTATGTATCATGTAATTTTTAGACAATACTTAATTGTTTTACATTGTTTACTCAGGGCTTAAGCTATGCTAATATTTTAGGGAGAAGTCATTTCTTCCTCAGCTAAGATTATGGAGAAGTGGAGAGATTTTAGGGAGAGGTGGAGTGATTTTAGGAAAACGTGGAAAGATTTTTAATAGCGCCATGACATGCAAGTTGAAAATGGAACTAAATATACTTATTTTTTTTTTTATTATTATTATTTCCTGTCTTTGTTTAAGTCTATTGATTTAAAGTAAATAACAAATTCATTGAAAATATCAGTGATTCTGTTTTCTTAACCTTCAGTGTAAACCTAATTTCTTATCCTTGTGAATCTAATGTGATTAAACTGCAAATTAAAGTTTTTTTTCACTCTTGCAATGATTGCCTTAACCAAGAAAAGCCTAATCTGAATATGAATACAATTAAAAAAAAGCCAGGTTATTTCCATATCAGCAAAAAATCAAGCTCCCAGTGCTAATGCACTCAAAGTCAAAACACAAAAACCCATAAAAGCATTTCACAGTCACTTCTTGAATTAAATACATGTCAATAGCAGTGACATCACTATGACATCACACAGAATACACTCTTCTTTGATCTGCTAGTGTCTTCTTTGATCTGCTACTGTCGGCACACATTAAAAGAAACAGTTGTCAAACAGGTTAAACCCAGTTTCTGATGGCAGGTGTCAAAAATTTGCATGAATTTCAGTTACATTATTTAAGTCACAGAAAGTTTCAGTAATAATAATGTTTCTAAAGTCTGGGTTTTGAAAAATAGGAAAAAGTGGACCCATGGAAATTTAATTTCACTTAAATAGGAAAATCTAGAAATGTAAACATTATGGATTTCTTTCGCTGGTTTTAGTCATTGCATTGAAAGGATGTTTAACTTTTATAAATAAATTTTCAGGTAAGAATATTTTGTTTGTCTAATATTTTTGACGTTTATTGTGCTCTTTCCAAGTGACTTGTGCAGTGTCACTGCAGTTTTATCCTCGGGGCAGATTAACAAGATTATGCAACGACAAAAGATCGAAACTAAAATTATCATTTGTTTGCAAAATTGTTTGAGAAATTATGATAGAACAATATCCAAGAATTTATCTATTCCAGATGTTTTACGTACGAAAAAAATCATTATTTTACAAATCTAAAACTCGGTTAAATACGTCTGCAGTATTGCACAGATAACACTATGTACCATGATTTGTCCATGTGGAATTTTCTAAACAACTTTTTGCATGATTTTTTTGTAGTATATATCAGGAAATCGGCAGGGCGTTCGATAGACCCGAGGTTCTGGGTTTTCAATCGCACTTATCGAGAAAAACTCGTATTTGACCCGCACAAAAAATGTCCCGTGCGTCGGCTTGACCCGAGGAAATTTTCTTTTATGCGTCTCGAGTTCGAAAGTACTGCCCCTTGTCAATCAAAATCCCGGTGAATTCCAATACTGTTCGCCGCCATAAGCGGAAGTATGGCAGTAGGCGGAGCTTGGTATATTAATTAGCTTCTGGCAGATGTCAATCATGCCACGCGCCGACTGACACGTGGGCTTCTCGTGGTTTGTATTTGGTACAATAATGTCCGTCATTGCCAAAGGTATTTATTGATCAATGTGTAAAAGTTAATTGATAAACAATGCATAGAAGAGCAGCCTATTATCGTATTTGTGTCACTTGTTAATTAGCGGTATACAGAAAGCGTAACATTCACATATTTTGTTTCTTATCGGTCATATCGATCATTCATGAAGTTGAACCTCAACGAACACTGTCTAGGAAAACTTAGCAGTACAAATAGTTACCCAAAAGAAATAACGAAACAGGAAAGAATAAAAACACGGCACCGAAAAAAAAAATTTCCCAGTTTTGGGTTAAAAAATTGTTTGAGTCGCGGCGACTTTCATGAGTCGGTCGCGTTACTGCAAACAAACAATTTTTTAAGGATGGCCTTGCAGCTTGGGAGTCTCCGGACGCACGTTTCTGCAGTGAGACGCCATGAAAATTAATTGCGTAAACCTGCGCATACACAAGGTTTGACTCGAGAGCAAAATATGTGGGCGGAGTTACTCGCTTGTCACCGATAGCCGCGTAGAGCCAATCAGCATTGCCAGTTTCCACTACACTGCGAGATAGGTGGCATATGTATGATGTATGATAACTCGAATATACCAGTACATGTGTTTGTCGCCGTGATTGCATAGGTGACAATTTCTAATTGTTTACGACGGATTACGTAGTATTTGAAGTAACTTCGATTGTTTTCTCACGTACTAATTACCAAGCAGTTTTCAAGATGGTTTTTTTTTTTTGAAAAAGTGATAATTAGGCGTAATTATGAATGTCCGAGTAATTTTAAGATGCTGTCGATGTCGGTCTTAGTAACGTGATTATATTTCTGCAAAATATCGCTGATGTTACTGAAGAAGCATTTATCAATATGTTGATCATAGACATATTGTGCATTCTTAATGTATTTTAGACCGAATGTTTTAACGTTATGCTCTTAATAACTATTAAAATAAAAGAATAATTGTTCATATATTTTGTTTTCACTGTATGTTTATATACGTTTCCATTCTGAAATAAAAAGGTAAAGAAAAAATTATCATGAGGGATTTTGTCCACCCTGATAATTTCACAGGATTATTTCGTCAAGGAAGACCAGAAACAGCAGGGGGGGGGGGGGGGGGGGGGGGGGGGGGTTGGTGTGGTTGTCCAGGGGTGATTTTGTCCAACATTAATTTTGACTACATTTTACCTTTACCTTTTTATCTCACCTTAACAATATTTAGGTGAAGAATTGTGATACAAAATATCTGTCGGTCTACACTTAATTGACAGTACAATAGAGGCCTATGTTTTGACGAAAGTTTAAGTCTGTCCGTCAGTCTAGTCAGTAGTTGGGACTGCAACTTTTTCAGCTTTGGGAGTCCCAGGACTGCAACTTGAAATTGCTAGTGAGACCCCTGGTATATTATGAAAAAAATCAATTACATGCTTCCCTCAGTTGTTTATAAATTTACGATACTGGTAAGATGCGTATCGTAAACAATAAACCCGTTTAGTGCCTCATTTTCTTTACATGCATAATTATGACCTTGGCATTTTGATTTATGGTCAATCAAGAATCAAGAGCAGTCACTTTTACCATACCGGATAGTAACACAACAGATTTAAAAAAAACATTCATCACTATTTTCTGATTATCTTTAGAAATAAAGTTAAGGTTTTATGTTCTACAACAAACAGGCATTTCCCACCACAATTTCAAAGAAACCCCTGGGAAACCGCACGTTTGACCCCAGTGATCTGCATATTTGTGACGTCATTACAATGTGGAGAAATTCGTAAAATGGCAGCCGCTGTTTGAAAACATGACAGAATCACAGCGGTGAAGAAAACGCTTTTCTTGCAAATTAGAAGCATCTACACTGATTCAAATGGTATTCAATATAAAAAAGGACAATTTATGTTTATTTATTTCTATACAAAATTTTCCGAAATCCTTGCATGGAGTTGCATAGCACATTCTAAATTCTCCTTCTTATATTGACATTTTTTGACAGGAGTGGCCTATGACGTCAAACGGCAGCATGTCAATACATGCGATCAGCTGTTTAGACGGCATAGAAGCTATGACTATGCTTTCACTAACAACATTATAGAAAAATGTTACTGGTACGGATGATAAACCCGTACAGATGATAAAGTCGACCACCTTGGAAATATTTGATTGCAATCGGTTATTTAAAAAATTGAACACACCATCTAATAGTTTCCATTTACAACATCAACTGGTGTAAATAAAAACAAAATTGGTAAATATTCTGTATAAATAAATGACTTACATTTATTTGTATAAAAAATATTTATCCAAAATTACTGGGGAAGAGGGTGTTTTTTGCGCATGCTCACGGTTGCCATATGAAGGCCTGACATTGGGTAACTTTTCATTACTTGATCAGGAATGACTGTTGCAGCTTTTGGGAGAAAGTTTCAATATAATACTACAAAGAAAATTTTGTAAACAACAAAGTGTTCAAATTTATCATCAGTCAACCTGCTTACAGTCCCCATTTTACTAACCCCTTTCTGGGCCTCACTTCGTGTGAGTTCGCTAACTACATATAAATTTGAATTATGCAAAGTTTTCAGCAAATGTTAAGCTTTATTTTGATACCAACCATTGATTACAAATTGCAGAAATAAAAAAGTTACAGGTAAAAAACCTCATTTTCTGTTCGGGTTTATCATCAGTACCAGTAGTTGTAAAACAAGAGCTGTCACAGGAGTGTTTAATGACTCCAATTGTGGATGAAGATATTGCACAATAGCCTGAGTCTATGTCAAAAATATCAACTTAAAGTAATAAGAGAGGTAAAGATAAAATGTATCAAAACACTATATAAGTATATCCTAAGCAAAAAGGGGCATAATTCATTAAATATTGGTGCCAGAGTTATGCAGCTTGTGTCATATAGTGTGGGTGATGATGCTGAACAACTATTTTAAGTTTGAATCAAATCCATTCAGTAATAACAGAGACAGAGTGAAAGTGCATCAAAACTTTAACCTAAAATTCTAAGTAAAAAGGGGAATAATTAATGAAAAATTGGTGCCAGAGTTATGCACCTTGCGTCATATGGTGTGGGTGATGATGCTGAACAACTATTTTAAGTTTGAATCAAATCCATTCAGTAATAACAGAGACAGAGTGAAAGTGCATCAAAACTTAACCTAAAATTCTAAGTAAAAAGGGGAAATAATTCATGAAAATTTGGTCCCAGAGTTATGCACCTTGTGTCATATGATAAGGGTAATGATGTTGAACAATTGTTTAAGTTTGAATCAGATCCATTCAGTAATAACAGAGATAGAGCGAAAGTGCATAAAACTTTAACCTGAAATTCTAAGTAAAAAGGGGAATAATTCATGAAAAATTGTGCCAGAGTTATGCATCTTGTGTCATATGATGTGGGTGATGATGCTGAACAACTATTTTAAGTTTGAATCAAATCCATTCAGTAATAACAGAGGTAGAGTGAAAGTGCATCAAAACTTTAACCTGAAAATCTAAGTGAAAAGGGGGGATAATTCATGAAATATTGGTGCCAGAGTTATGGCCCTTATGCCAGATGATGTGGATGATGATGAGGAATAAATATTTCAAGTTTGAAATGGGGACTTCGTATAGTCGAGCTAAAATTGTTCATACGTCGGCACTAGAAACAAAGTATTAACTTAAATACATAGAATAAAGGTACAGGCACACAAGTTTTGAGCAACAGAAACCCACTGAACCATTTTCTGTTTAAACATTGCATTAAAACATAATTTTTTTGGACTTCAAAAATTATGCATCATAAAAATATGTAAAAGGGAAGTAGATCTTATTCTAACAAAACTGAAAGCAACAAAGTTATATCTACCTTAGTATGCGTCATATGTTATGCTTAATTAATGGACCAAGTTTGAAAGAAATATCTTCATTATTTTCCAAGAAACATTAGTTTTTATGTCTAAAGCACGATCGGGTGATAACCTAGTTCCGAGATGTACCAAATATTTTTTACTTCTTTGCCAGAATTAAGTCTAGATGTTTGACAAAGTAATTTTACAAAAAGGTGGGGTGTTTTGACCGGGAACGTTTTGAAGAGCATCCTAAACTGCAACAACACAATTAATACTTACATTTATGACAGCATCTCATTCGGAAGTACGCCTTTTGGCTAACCGCTACCGTATACATTTCTGGCTATCGGAGCTGGGACGGTGTCGTACCACCAAATTCTAAAATTGATTTGTTCATAATATGATAATTTTGGGGCCTAGTTTATTCTTAATCACGTGTAGCTATGGTGGTGAGGGGAGGGTTACAGGAATGGTCTCTGTCCGTCCGTAGTACTTCGTGTCCAGTCCATATATTTAAAACCCCATGAAGGATTTTCATAAAACTTTGGTCAAATGACCACTTCATCAAGACGATATGCAGAACTCATGACTCAGCCATGTTGGCTTAAGATCAAGGTCGCAATTCAAGGTCAAAGGTTTAAACCTTCCTTTTTGTCAATGTGCCCGCTCTGTATCTCCAAAACCCCTTGAAGAATTTTCAAAAAGCTTGAGTCAAGAAACTATGCACCTCATCAAGACGATGTGCAGAACTTATGAGTCAGTCATGTTGACTCAATGTCAAGGTCACAATTCAAGGTCAAATGTTTGAGCCTTTCATTTTGTGTCCGCTCTGTATCTCCTAAACCCCTTGAATGATTTTCATGAAACTTTAGTCAAATAATCACCTCATCAAGCAAGACAATGTGTAGAATTTATGAGTCAGCCATGTCGGCTCAAAATCAAGGACACAACTAAAGGTCAAATTTTGAGCTTTCCATTTTGTGTCAACTCTGTATCTCTTAAATCACTTGAAGCATTTGCGTGAATCTTTCATCAAATGATCACCTCATCAAGACAATCTGTAGACCTCATGAGTCAGCTTCGTCTGCTCAAGGTCAAAGTCACATGTCATTATACAGTGGCTATACGTGGCCTGTAATATATTTCATCCAAAGTCATATGTCATTTTACTGTGGCTATCCTTGGCCTGTAATATACCTCTATATACCTGATCAATATCCAACAAAGTCATATGTCATTTTATTGTGACTGTCCTTGGCCTGCAATATACTTCTATATTGCTGATATCCTACAAAGTCATATGTCATTTTACTGTGGCTATCCGTGGCCTGTAAAATACTTCTATATTGCTGATATCCAACAAAGTCATATGTCATTTTACTGTGGCTATCCGTGGCCTGTAATATACTTCTATATTGTTGATATCGAACAAAGTCATATGCCATTTCACTGCGTCTGTCCGTGCCCAGTAATATACTCCTATATTAATGATATACAACAATGTCATATGTCATTTTACTGTGGCTATCCTTGGCCTGTAATATACCTCTATATAGCTGATATCAAACAGTCATATGTCATTTTACTGTGGCTATCCTTGGCCTGTAATATACATCTACATTGGTGATATACAGAAGAGTCATATGTCATTTTACAGCGTCTATCCGTGCCCTGTAATATACTTCTATATCGGTGATATACATTAAAGTCATATGTCATGTTACTGTGGCTATCCGTGCCCTGTAATATACTTCTTTACTGATGATATACAAAAATGTCATATGTCATTTTACTGTGGCTATCCGTGACCTGTAACGAATATACTTTAAATTATATCGGTGATATACAGCAAAGTCATATGTCATTTTACTGTGGCTATCCTTGGCATGTAATATACTTTTATATTGGTGATATTAAACAAAGTCATATGTCAATTTACTATGACTATCCTTGGCCTGTAATGTAATTCTATATTGGTGATAAACAACAATGTCATATGCCATTTCACTGCGGCTATCCGTGCCCTGTAATATACCGGTACTTCTGTATTGATATTATACAAAAAAAGTCATATGTAATTTTACTGTGGCTATCCGTGGCCTGTAATATACTTCTATATTGTTGATATCGAACAAAGTCATGTGTCATTTTACTGTGGCTATCAGTGCCCTGTAATGTACTTCTATATTAATGATATACAACAAAGTCTTATGTCATTTTACTGTGGCTATCCGTGGCCTGTAATAAACTTCTATATTTGTGATATACATCAGAGTTATATGTCATTTTATTGTGGCCTTCCTTGGCCTGTAATATGCTTCTATATTGATGATATACAACAAATTCATATGTCATTTTACTGTGGCTATCCTTGGCCTGTAATATACCTCTATATAGCTGATATCAAACAAAGTCATATGTCATTTTACTGCGGCTATCCTTGGCCTGTAATATACCTCTACATTGGTGATATACAGGAAAATCATATGTCATTTTACTGCGTCTATCCGTGGCCTGTAATATACTTATATATCGATGATATACATAGAGTCATATGTCATGTTACTGTGGCTATCCGTGCCCTGTAATACACTTCTATACTGATGATATACAGAAAAGTCATATGTCGTTTTACTGAGGCTATCATTGACATGTAATATATATTGATGATATAAAACAAAGTCATTTGTCAATTTACTGTGACTATCCTTGGCTTGTAATGTAATTCTATATTGGTGATATACAACAATGTCATATGCCATTTCACTGCGGCTATCCGTGCTCAGTAATATGCTTCTGTATTGATATTATACAACAAAGTCATATGTCATTTTACTATGGCTATCATTGGCCTGTAATATATCTCTATATTGGTGATATACAGAAAAAGTCATATGTCATTTCTCTATGGTTATCTGTGCCCTGTAATATATTTCTATATTGATGATATCGAACAAGGTCATATGGCTTTACACTGTGGCTATCTGTGGCTTGTAATATACTTCTATTTTGATGATATCGAACAAAGTCATACGGCATTTCACTGTGGCTATCCATAGCCTGTAAAATACTTCTATATTGATGATATACAACAAACTCAAATATTATTTTATTGTGGCTATCCGTGGGTTGTAAAATACTTCTATTTTGCTGATATCCAACAAAGTCATATGTCATTTTTCTCAGGCTATCCGTGGCCTGTAATATACTTCTATATTGATGATATGATACAAATAAAATGTGGAAAGTAGATCCCTAGGAAGCACCGAGAACAAAGTCATACGGCATTTAACTGTGGATATCCTTGCCTTGTAATATACTTCTCTTTTGATGATATCGGACAAAGCCATACTTTATTTCACTGTGAGTACCAGTGGCTTGTAATATATTTCTATGTTGATGATATCCAACAAAGTCATATGGCTATTCACTGTGGCTATCCGTGCCCTGTAATATACTTCTATTTTGATGATATCGAACAAAGTCATAAGGCTATTCACTTGGCTACCCTTGCCCTGTAATCTACTTCTATATTGATGATATCGAACAAAGTCATGTGGCATTTTACTGTGGCTATCCGTGTCCTGTAATGTACTTCTATTTTGATGATATACAACAAAGTCATATGTCATTTTACTGTGGCTATCCTTGGCCTGTAATAAATTTCTATATTGGTGATATACAGAAAAGTCATATGTCATTTCCCTATGGTTATCTGTGCCCTGTAATATATTTCTATATTGATGATATCGAACAAGGTCATATGGCTTTACACTGTGGCTATCTGTGGCTTGTAACATACTTCTATTTTGATGATATCGAACAAAATCATACGACATTTCACTGTGGCTATCCGTGGCCTGTAAAATACTTCTATATTGATGATATACAACAAACTCATATGTAATTTTATTGTGGCTATCCGTGGGTTGTAAAATACTACTATTTTGCTGATATCCAACAAAGTCATATGTCATTTTTCTCAAGATACCGTTGCCTGTAATATACTTCTATATTGATGATATAATACAAATAAAATCTGGAAAGTAGATCCCTCGGAAGCACCGAGAACAAAGTCATACGGCATTTAACTGTGGCTATCCTTGCATTGTAATATACTTCTCTTTTGATGATATCGAACAAAGCCATACAGTATTTCACTGTGAGTATCAGTGGCTTGTAATATATTTCTATGTTGATGATATCCAACAAAGTCATATGGCTATTCACTGTGACTATCCGTGCCCTGTAATATACTTCTATTTTGATGATATCGAACAAAGTCATAAGGCTATTCACTTGGCTACCCTTGCCCTGTAATCTACTTCTATATTGATGATATCGAACAAAGTCATATGGCATTTTACTGTGGCTTTCCGTGTCCTGTAATGTACTTCTATTTTGCTGATATCCAACAAAGTCATATGTCATTTTTCTCAGGCTATCCGTGGCCTGTAATATACTTCTATATTGATGATATAACACAAATAAAATCTTGGAAGTAGATCCCTCAGAAGCACCGAGAACAAAGTCATACAGCATTTAACTGTGGCTATCCTTGCATTGTAATATACTTCTCTTTTGATGATATCGAACAAAGCCATACAGTATTCACTGTGAGTATCAGTGGCTTGTAATATATTTCTATGTTGATGATATCCAACAAAGTCATATGGCTATACACTGTGGCTATCCGTGCCCTGTAATATACTTCTATTTTGATGATATCGAACAAAGGCATAAGGCTATTCACTTGGCTACCCTTGCCCTGTAATCTACTTCTATATTGATGATATCGAACAAAGTCATATGGCATTTTACTGTGGCCATCCGTGTCCTCTAGTATACTTCTATATTGCTGATATCCAACAAAGTCATATGTCATTTTACTGTGGCTCTCCGGAAGCGGTAATAAACTTCTATATTGGTGATATCAAAGAAAGTCATATGTCATTTTACTGTGGCTATCCTTGGCCTGTTAATATACTTCTATATTTGTGATATACAGCAAAGTCATATGTCATTCTACTGTGGCTATCCGAGGCCTGAAATATACTTCTATATTTTTGATATCAAACAAAGTCATACGCCATTTCACTGCGGCTATCCGTGCTCTGTAATATACTTCTGTACTGATGATATCCAAAGAATCATATGTCATTTTACTGTGGCTGTCCGTGGCCTGTAATAAACATCTATATTGGTGATATACAGCAAAGTCATATGTCATTTTACTGTGGCTATCCGTAGCCTGTAATAAACTTCTGTATTGGTGATATACAACACAGTTATATGTCATTTCACTGTAGCTATCTCTGCCCTGTAACATACTTCTAATTTGATGATATCGAACAAAGTCATATGGCTTTTCACTGTGGCTATCTGTGCCCTGTTACATACTTCTATATTGATGATATCGAACAATACCATATGTCATTTTACTGTGGCTATCCATGCCCTGTAGTATACTTCTATATTGATGATATACAACAAAGTCATATGTTATTTTACTGTGGCTATCCTTGGCCTGTAATATACTTTTATATTTATAAAATACAACAAAGTCATATGTTATTTTACTGTGGCTATCCTTGGCCTGTAATATACTTCTATATTGATGAAATACAACAAAGTCATATGTTATTTTACTGCAGCTATCCTTGGCCTTTAATATACTTCTATATTGATTATATACAGCAAAGTCATATGTCATTTTACTGTGGCTATCCTTGGCCTGTAATATACCTCTATATAGCTGATATCAAACAAAGTCATATGTCATTCTACTGTGGCTATCCGAGACCTGTAATATACTTCTATATTTTTATATCAAACAAAGTCATATGTCATTTCACTGTGGCAATCCGTGCCCTGTAATATACTTCTATATTGATGATATCCAACAAAGTCATATGTCATTTTACTATGACTATCCTTGGCCTGTAATAAACATCTATATTGGTGATATACAGCAAAGTCATATGTCATTTTATTGTGGCTATCCGTAGCCTGTAAGAGACTTCTGTATTGGTGATATACAGCAGAGTTATATGTCATTTTGCTGAGGCTATCCTTGGCCTGTAATATACCTCTATATAGCTGATATCAAAGAAAGTCATAAGTCATTTTACTGCGGCTACCCTTGGCCTATAATATACCTCTATATAGCTGATATCAAACAAAGTCATAAGTCATACGGCATTTCAATATGATTATCCGTGGCTTGTAATATACTTCTATGTTGTTAGGTCTGTCTAATATATAAGCATATTACATGCCATGGATAGACGCAGTGAAATGACATTTGACTTTGTCCAATCTGTATATATGTTTATTACAAGCCACGAATATACACAGAGAAATGACTTTGTTCGATCTGTCCAATATATGAGTATATTTCAGGCCACGGATAGACACAGTGAAATGACATTTTACTTTGTTCAATCTCTCCAATTTGGAAGTATATGACAGGTCAAGGATAGACACAGTGAAATAACTTCTTACTTTGTTCGATATTATCAACACATCTAGCGTACGTCGCACGCTATTTTACACATAGGCGATTTCGAGATACATGTTGATGTGCATGCAGCTATTTAAATTATGAGTAACTGACGTCCATGTATGTTTTTACTACAGTGATTAAAAGATTTAAATTACATTTTTCCCCGTTTAATTTTTAGAGAATTTATAATCGTAAAATACATAAAAAATCGAATTATCATCAACAAAAATGACGAAAAATGTAACGTTACGCGTAACAAGATGTTAGTACGGCAGTCGGTTTTTTGACGATAAATCTGTCAATTTTAAAGATATCTGGACAAAATAACCAGCAGACGACATTGAATTTTGCCGCGCATCATTCAATGGGTTTATTTTACGTCATTTCCGTATTTACTCGCTTTAACAAAACCTTGACGGCTTTTTCTACAAGCGTTACGCTCGTCATCCTGGTGCGTATTTATTCAATTATACTGTAATAATTTATCGGAAAAAGTACCAAAACTTATACTATCATAAAATGCATACATTAACAATTATGTACATGTTTAAATCAATAATCATTAACAAGTATTAAACGACTACGGTATATTTTAAAAAATTACATACTGAAAATGTTACGTCAAAAAGTCCATTTCAAAAGTGAGTTTCCCCATTTTATGCGAGTTATTTTTGAAAGTTGGCATTGATCTTTATAGATGGCTAAAAGTGCATTGTATGAACTTTCTAAAGATATCTGACTTATCTTGTTAGTATAAAACTTTCATGAACCATCATTCTGTGAAAATATTACATCGTTTACAGTAAAGCTGCAAATATTAGATTGCATAACGTTACGTCGTATAATTTCACTTTGCTGTACATAAAAACGCAACGATTTTATTAGCTCGATTTCCATTAAATAACTTTAAAGTATTTGGTTCATTTTACAAATTTGTGACGCATATTATAGATCTTTATTATCTTTCTTCTATATTTTCAGTATCTTCGAAATAATTTATTCTGAACATTGTGCCTAGAAGTAAACTTAAAGTATGAACGTCTCATCTATGATAATTTGAACAAATCACTTTTACATTTAAATCTAAGGTCCAGTCCAAAAAAATAATGTTCTGTAAGAAAAATTGTACTGGACCTATAAAGAAAGAGAAAATTGCATGGCAAGCGTCATTTTATTTGATGTGCCACGAAAATGGAAGTATTTTTAAATTACTTTCTCAACGAATTTATATTACATATTCCTACAGACCTACCATCTATGAACTAATCAAATGTTCTGTTTCCCGTTTAGTTTTTCATAAAAACCAGTGTTTTAAGTGGTAATTTACAGGTCTATATGAATGCATTACATTCGAGGCATTGTAATACCGTGATAAAATTAAGGCGATCAGTTAGCCTACGAAGTTGAAACAAATAAAAGTAATACTTTTTATCTACACTTAAGTTAGGACAATTTCATTTTGCATTTTCGCTCGGAGTCGATTTTACATGATTTTATCATATCATATACGCATATGCATTTATGTATCATAATTATACAGCTTTCAAAAGTAGAACAGTCACTCTTGGATACTTTTCTAATATAATAAATCAAAGAGGGGAAAATTATACTTTTATGTTCTAATGAGCACACAAAAAAGAATAAAAATCATTAGGCACAGTCATGGTGTCTTAATTGATAAATTTCAAATGAAAAGAAGTCTGCTTCGTCCGCAGTCCCTCACTCACATGGTCACACAATAACTGCTCCCTCGCTCCCTCACGTAGGTCATTTTGCTGGTTTTTGATGTTATACAGCAGTAATTCGGTCAAAAATATGCTTCCGCAGTGTAGCGTAGTCGTTAAGATCCCTAATAAATGGAGTTTTTTTTTCATTTTAGCGCATTTGCGCGTAATCCCGGGAAAAAAAAGATACCTTTCATTATTGTTTTTTTTTTTCTTTTTAACTTTTTATTACTCTAAAAACGAAAGTACGGTGTTTATTCTGCGGATCGCTTTCTGGAATGCGGCAATATGAGGGTACTTATCTTCAGTTGACTTGTATTCAACTGCAAACTTATCAACACCCTTTTTTCTTTTTCGTTTTCTTAAAGCATATTCATGACTGTCTTTTTGGAAATAGGTCTATAACGGAGTGAAAAACTAGAAACTGTATCAAAAAGGACCTGAAGCAGCTGAATTGTATATTAGATTTCTTTCATAAGTATATAACCTAGATTAATGTATGCTTTGACATACTTATCTTTATATATCATTCCATTGTTGTATATTTCGTTTGCTAATATAAAATTCGAAAAAGTTCGTACACAGCTTAGTGTCCGAATTTTAACTATAGCCGTCCAATTTTTAGTGTTTCGTTTATTTTCGCTCTATTTTTTCCGAATAAATATGCAAGTTGTGTATTATTTACTGCGGTAATAACAATAGGTATAAACGATTACATAACAAATAATGAAACGCAACATTCAATCGACCATTCAATCCATCCGCGTGTCTTTTTGCAGTCGAATAGCCGATGAGTATGCAAGAATTCATGACCAGTTGGTAATTATTTACTCGATCATTGATTTAGTCAGCCTGAAAGATTTGTTTCAACAGTATGTCCGTTTATCTGTCTGTCTTACTAGAGATTATGTCGGTCAGTATCTATACGTAGTTGATATACAAATGTTATGAATTTTGTCAATGATTACTCTATCTTATTGATATTTACACAAATGAAGTGTGATACCCCCTCCCCACATCCCCCACCCCACCCCACCCCACCCTTGTCTGAGCATTGCGGAGAGGCGAGAGTGGTACCGCCAAAAGAAAAAAAAAGCACAGAAACAAACGGCCACTTGAACAGAAACGTGAACGCTAGATGCAGAACTGTGACTAGTATCGGATGTGAAGTTTCAAGGCTTTCCGCACAAATATAAAATATAAAAAGCTGATTTGACATTTTGATGCTTTACATGTATTTTGAATAGAAATCATCAAACTTTGATACCGAACTATGTTTTTTTCCTGCTTATAATACGCGGTCTTTAATAAAGACAATAAACAAAATTTAATCGATAACGCCGTTATTTATTAATTTATTATGATAGTGCACACAATGTCTATAGATCTAGGTAAGTTTGTCCAAAGCACTGAGATTATTAAACTTTTTTTTAACATTTTATTTCATTTTGAGCACGAAACATTTTTCATTTGTAGTGTCGCACATGATGTGAATAAAAAAGGTGTTATTTAAACGGTACTTAAGCTGGTTGAGAACTGGTTATAGGGCCTAAATCAACACGGTACAACATGATAAAATTAATTGCAGATTAAAATGCATATATATTATTTAATTTGAAGAAACGGGCGGTAATAATTAATGATAAAAAACAATAACAATGTGTTCAAAGCAATAACTGTAAATTACGATACCATTAAAGAATATGCAGATTTATCTCAACGCATTTTTGCTATTTATTTTCTCAATTAGTAATTTGTACGTCGAACTGACGTCAAAATGACGTTACGCATTTGTGCAAAATAGCGTGCGACGTACGATTATAGGTATATTACAGGTCACGGATAACCACAGTGAAATGCCATACGACTGCCCGATTTCGTCAATACAGAAGTATATTACAAGCCACGGATACTCACAGTGAAATGCCGTATGACTTTGTTCTATGTCATCCATATAGAAGTATATTACAGGTCGCGGATAGCCACGGTAAAATGACATATGATTTTAATGGATATCATCAATGTAGAAGTATATTACAGGCCACTGAAAGCCACAGGAAATGACGTATGACTTTGTTCGATATCATCAATATTGAAGTATGTCACAGGCCACGGATACTCACAGTGAAATGACGTATGACTTTGTTAGATATCATCAAAATAGAAGTACATATCAGGCCAAGGATAGCCACAGTGAAATGCTCTATGATTTTGTTCGATATCATCAACATATAAGAATATTACAGGCCACTGATAGCCACAGTGAAATGCCACATGACTTTGTTAGATATCATCAATATAGAGGATATTACAGGCCATGGATAGCCACAGTGAAATGTCGTATGACTTTGTTCGATATCATCAATATAGAAGTATATTACAGGCCAAGAATAGCCACAGTATAATATCATATGCCTTCGTTCGATATCATCAACATAGAAGTATATAACAGGCCAAGGATAGCCACTGTGAAATTACATATGACTTTGTTGTATATCAAAAATATAGAAGTATATTACAGGCCAAGGATAGCCACAGTAAAAGTACATATGACTTTGGTGTATATCATAAATATAGAAGTATATTACAGGCAACGTATAGCCACAGTAAAATGACATATGATTTTGTTGGACATCATCAATGTAGAAGTAAGTTACAGGCCACGGATAGCAGCAGTGAAATGCCAAATGACTTTGTTAGAAATCAGCAATATAGAGGTATATTACAGGCCACGGATAGCCACAGTAAAATGACATATGATTTTGTTGGACATCATCAATGTAGAAGTATATTACAGGCCTCGGATAGCCATAGTGAAATGATATATGACCTTGTTTGATATCATCAATATAGAAGTATATTACAGGCCTCGGATAGCCACAGTGAAATGACATATGACTTTGCTGTATATCACCTATATAGAAGTACAAATGTATATTACAGGCCAAAGATAGCCACAGTAAAATGACATATGTCTTTGTTATATATAATCAATATATATTACAGGGCATGGTTGCCGCAGTGAAATGGCATATGACTTTGTTCGATGTCAACAATATAGAAGTATATTACAGGCGTCGGATAGCCACAGTGAAATGACATATGACCTTGTTGGATATCATCAATATATAATTATATTACATGCATCGGATAGCAACAGTGAAATGACATATGACCTTGTTTGTTGGATATCATCAATATATAAGTATATTACAGGCCATGGATAGCCACAGTGAAATGACATATGACCTTGTATGATATCATCAATATAGAAGTATATTCCCGGCTAAGGATAGTAAAATGACATAATACTTTGTTCTATATTACCAATATAGAGTTATATTACATGCCAAGGATAGCCACAGTAAAATGACACTTTACTTTGTTCGATTTGTCCAATATATAAGCGTATTACAGGGCATGGATAGCCACAATGAAAGGGCACTTTACACTGTTCGATATGACCAATATATAAGCGTATGACAGGCCATGGATAGCTACAGTGAAATGGCACTTTACTTTGTTCGATTTGTCGAATATTTAAGTATATTACAGGCTACGGATAGCCACAGTGAAATAACACTTAACTTTGTTTGATTTCACCAATATATAAGCGTATTACAGGCCATGGATAGCCACAGTGAAAGGGCACTTTACTTTGTTCGATTTGTCCAATATTTAAGTATATCCCAGACCACGGATAGCCACAGTGAAATGACGCTTTACATTGTTCGATTTGTCCAATATATCATTATACAACAGACCATGGATACCAACAGTGAAATACCACTTTACATTGTTCGATTTGTCCAATATATCATTATACAACAGACCATGGATACCAACAGTGAAATAACACTTTACTTTGTTCTATTTGTCCAATATATTATTATACAACAGGCCAAGGATAGCCACAGTGAAATGACACTTTACTTTGTTTGATTTCACGAATATATAAGCGTATGACAGGCCATGGATAGCCACAGTGAAAGGGCACTTTACTTTGTTCTATTTGTCCAATATTTAAGTATATTACATACCATGGATAGCCACAGTGAAATAACACTTTACTTTGTTTGATTTCACCAATATATAAGCTTATGATAGGCCATGGATAGCCACAGTGAAAGAGCACTTTACTTTGTTCGATTTGTCCAATATTTAAGTATATTACAGACCACGGATAGCCACAGTGAAATGACGCTTTACGTTGTTCGATTTGTCCAATATATCATTATACAACAGACCATGGATACCAACAGTGAAATAACACTTTACTTTGTTCTATTTGTCCAATATATTATTATACAAAAGGCCAAGGATAGTCACAGTGAAATAACACTTTACATTGTTTGATTTCACCAATATATAAGCGTATTACAGGCCATGGATAGCCACAGTGAAAGGGCACTTTACTTTGTTCGATTTGTCCAATATTTAAGTATATTACAGACCACGGATAGCCACAGTGAAATGACGCTTTACATTGTTCGATTTGTCCAATATATCATTATACAACAGACCACGGATACCAACAGTGAAATAACACTTTACTTTGTTCTATTTGTCCAATATATTATTATACAACAGGCCAAGGATAGTCACAGTGAAATAACGCTTTACTTTGTTTGATTTCACCAATATATAAGTGTATGACAGGCCATGGATAGCCACAGTGAAAGGGCACTTTACTTTGTTCGATTTGTCCAATATTTAAATATATTACAGACCACGGATAGCCACAGTTAAATGACGCTTTACTTTGTTCGATTTGTCCAATATATCATTATACAACAGACCACGGATACCAACAGTGAAATAACACTTTTCTTTGTTCTATTTATCCAATATATTATTTTATTCTATACCTATTTTATCTATCCAATCGCGAACGTTCATTTGCAACACGTGACCGTACAATATATTACGGTATTTGGATGCACGTGCGTACAAAAATCCTGTATTTTCTGTATTTGGACGCACGCGCGTACAAAAAATCCTGTATTTTCTGTATTTGGACGGTTCAACAGTCCCATGTTAAACATACGATAAAGCCCGAAACGCGTGAAAATGTTCCGGATGTAAATCGGATGAAGTAGGCGCTCTATGTACAGGGTTTGAGTATGCGTCTTGAAATCTGGATTTAATGAGTTTTTTTTTGTTTACAACACACAAAAACGATTCAAGGGATAACACTGCTATCTGATTTAGATATTAAAACGTTTGTTAATAATCAAAAACTTAAAAATACAGTAAAAAGGATCATCAGATGTTGGAATATTTGAAAAGTCGCTTAAAGAAGCCGTTCCGGACGAAACCTAGAAATTGGTATCAGCCCTGACTGCTTGAATAGCTACCTCAGCAGTTTTTATTTAACGGTTAAGAAACAAAATAGAGAAGATTATGAATGGCAACGGACGGGCGGTCAGCATCCAAAACATGTCTGCTCTATAATTCAGTTTTGGTCGGATCTTCACCAAACTTGCTGACAATGTTTGTGGGCATTACATCTCGGCCAATTTCGATAACCAGCCAAATTGTACCAGGCACTCTTTGATTATAGTGCTTGAATTACTCGAAAAACGGGGAATTTAGCCTTGTCCGCTCTTTTAAGCCGAACAGTTTTCATCCGATCTTCACCAAACTTGCTGACAATGTTTGTTGGCATATAATATCTCAGCCAAGTATTATTACCACCCAAATCGCCAAATGGCTGTTGTAGGGAGGTTGCACCATAAACTTTTTTTAATGATGATACGCAGAAAAACAACATTCAATGAATTACGTATGAAGTGAAATAAATATAGAATAAAAAGATTATTTAAGGTCTACCATTGTTCTGTATAATATATATTTGCACTCACACCAAGCTGGGAAAAACTAGAAAAGGCAGGAATACAATATTCAGTGAAACATTTTTAATTTAAACTATTATTATAGTAAGATAAAATAGATATAGAATAAAAAAGTTATTTAACATTGTACTGTACAATACGAGATATATTTTGACTCGTACCCAGCTGAGAAAACCATATTGAACTCGCCTAGCGGCTCGTCCAATATGGTTTTCTCAGCTGGGTACTCGTCCAAATATATCTCCGTATTGTACAGAACAATGTTAAATAACCTAATAATACAACAGGCCAAGGATAGTCACAGTGAAATAACACTTTACTTTGTTTGATTTCACCAATATATAAGCGTATGACCGGCCATGGATAGCCACAGTGAAAGGGCACTTTACTTTGTTCGATTTGTCCAATATTTAAGTATATTACAGACCACGGATAGCCACAGTGAAATGACGCTTTACATTGTTCGATTTGTCCAATATATCATTATACAACAGACCACGGATACCAACAGTGAAGTAACACTTTACTTTGTTCTATTTGTCCATTATATTATTATACAACAGGCCAAGGATAGCTACAGTGAAATAACACTTTACTTTGTTTGATTTCACCAATATATAAGCGTATGACAGGCCATGGATAGCCACAGTGAAAGGGCACTTTACTTTGTTCGATTTGTCCAATATTTAAGTATATTACAGACCACGGATAGCCACAGTGAAATGACGCTTTACATTGTTCGATTTGTCCAATATATCATTATACAACAGACCACGGATACCAACAGTGAAATAACACTTTACTTTGTTCTATTTGTCCAATATATTATTATACAACGGGCCAAGGATAGCCACAGTGAAATAACACTTTACTTTGTTTGATTTCACCAATATATAAGCGTATGACAGGCCATGGATAGCCACAGTGAAAGGGCACTTTACTTTGTTCGATTTGTCCAATATTTAAGTATATTACAGACCACGGATAGCCACAGTGAAATGACGCTTTACATTGTTCGATTTGTCCAATATATCATTATACAACAGACCACGGATACCAACAGTGAAATAACACTTTACTTTGTTCTATTTGTCCAATATATTATTATACAACAGGCCAAGGATAGCCACAGTGAAATAACACTTTTACTTTGTTGGATTTGTCCAATATTTAAGTATATTACAGACCACGGATAGCCACAGTGAAAGGGCACTTTACTTTGTTCGATCTTCCCAGGATAAAAGTATAATTTAGGGCACGGATAGCCTCAGCGAAATGTTAATTTATTTACTTGGATCTGTCTAATATATACTTTGTTTTAAATCATCGATATGAAAGATTATTACAGGCTAAGGATAGCCGCATTGAAATAAGTCTTTACTTTGTTCGATTTGGTAGAAAATGTTACTGGTCAAGGATAGACGCAGTAAAATAACATTTTATTTTGTTTGCTCTGTCCAATATTGAAGTATATTACAGGTCAAGGATAGACACAGTGACACTGTTTATCACGTTCTTCTCAATAATCAATATATAAGTATATAACAAGCCAAGGATAGCCACAGTGGATTCACATATCTCTTTGCCTTATATCGTCACTTATGATGTATATTACCGTCCAAGAATAGACACAGTGAAATGTCTTATGACAGTGAAATGTCCTATGACTGTGCTCGTTGTGTCCAGTAAACTACAGGCCATGAATACCCGTAGAAAAATGACATATGACTTCATTTTATATCATCAATATAGATGCATATCACAATATTGAAGCGTATTACAGGCCATATATAGAATATGAATTTATTGGATATCATCAATATCGAAGTATTTTACAGGCCACAGACAGACATAGTAAAACGCAATATGGCTTTGTTTGATATTTTACAGGCCATGGATAGTAACGGTAAAATGCCACATGAGTTTGTTTTATATCATCAGTATCAAAGTTTTACAGATTGTACGGACAGACGGACAGAGAACATTGCTTTCCCTCCCCCATAGCCTGTCGTAGCGGGGGATTAACTAAGCCTAATAGTTTAGTATAATATGAAGATTTCAATTTAGTGGTACACAACCGCACCCTTTCGCCGATAGCCAGAATTGTGTACGTAGAAGGCTAGCCAAAAGGAAAGTCCCAGAAGTATCACAGGGCGCGTTCGGCATACATACTCGGGCTAACCCGAGTCACCCTTAGGTATTACTCGAGTGTAACTCGTGTAACCCGGGCGATAGTGGTTGTGTCACCCGAATTCTACCCACCTCCTGAAGCTGGGAAAGGTGGGTGATCGTATCCGAATGCATTAACACTTTAAACATGGCGTCATCAACTTCCATAACTCTTACTTGAACTTTGTTTAAACTTAGAAAAAGCTGGTTAAAGTTTTGCATGCAAGTTACTATCTCGGAAACTTATGCAGATATTGGATTGAAACTTTCATACATGTCTCCAGTGATGTAAATGAAGTCAAAGCATCAATTCCCGTAACCTTAATTTTGGACAAGTTATGCCCTCTTTCTTGTGCATATATATTGTTCTGTTTGCATGCAAGTTGCTATCTCCAAATTGACGGGGGCATTGGGTTAACATTTCTCACATGTCTTCAGGGCTGTAAAGTAAGGTAAAAGCATCAACTTCCATAACACTTACTTTAATTTTGGCAAAGTTATGTCCCTTTTTTGTATTAAGAAAATGACGGTTAAAATTATACCATCAAGTTGGTCTTGCCAAAACTAAGGGTGGTACTAGGTTGAAATCTTTTTATATCTATTCAGGGTTCTAAAGCGAGATCATAGAATCAAGTCAAATAATCATTGAATCATTTTTTCAGTTCTAGAACCGAAAATCATTCATATTGACAGTTGCCTTCGAATTGTGGAGCGTGATGTCACTGTTTTGTCAGTTCCTTATAAATGTGTACAGGTAAGCCCATTAGATTGCTAAGCTTGCGAGGGAGAGTGAACATTTGGTACCATTAGTGACTGTCAGTCATATATGACAATAAGATTGTTGGAAATGGTGTTGAACCCAATTGAACAACATCAAGAACTGGTACTTGGTCTTTTAAAAGTCAAACTAGCATTCAGCACATTTCATGGCTGTACTACGTACAAAGTTTGAAAAAACATACTGTTTGTTATGTGCTATTTGTGAGCATGGTGAATTCAGTTATGTCATTTTAATCAAAGACATCTTCATTAAAAACAAAGAAATTTATTAGCATGGGGGAATAGAGACAGCAGAGTTGAGCTTATTCATTTTCGTAACATATTTCTTCAATGGACATGGCTAAGTGATATCAACGTCCCTGGCTAAAGGTTGTGGATTCGATCACCTGTCAAAATATACAAAAGTGGTTGAAAATGGTAAATGTATCAGCAACAGTCCCTGATATTCAGCTCAAACATGGAAAATGGACTCACACCTGCATGGCAATGGTTACCGTCCAGAGTGATTATTATGGCCAGTGTCCTATAAATGGGTCTTGGCAAAGAGTCCAGATTGAACACCGCAAAAGAGATCATGTGATCAGGATCTCTGCTGTTTCCTTAGATGAATTTCAGTCACAACAATGAAAGAAAAGAAATAATTATACCAAACACCCTTTTAATTTGAAATGGTTCGGGGTAGTAGAGTCATGTGTAGAGATAAGAGGATTAATATAAGTTGTAGCTCTTGCTTCCGAAATAATTTAACCTTTAGCATGCTAGATAAATTGTCGTCTGCTGGAAATGTCGTCTGCTAAAATTGTAAAGTTCATTCAATTTGCTCCAAAATTGGAAGAAATATTGTCAGAGTAGCAAACAGCTTGGAACCTGATCAGACGCCGATTTAATCGGCGTCTGATCTGGTTCCAAGCTGTTTGCAAAGGCTGTTAAATTCGCCTGCAGCAGGCTAAAGGTTAAAGTATAAATTAACATAAAATAGAATTTTTTAGTCTATTAAACATTATGGGCTGAACATTTTTGTCAAGTGTTACTTGATCCTAGAATCTGAAAAGCCGATTGATAATAATCCAGTCTGATTTTTCACTCCGACAGAAGTCGTACCAGTCCATCTCTAACAACGATACCAGACTGTCTGTCCTCGTTATGGTCATCAAACATATCTATATTAGGTTCTTCACAAAAATCATTTATTTCAATGTCATTGAAAATGCAAAAATTATATAAGATACACGCAGCTCAGAAGCTTTTGAACTGTTAGCATATAGGTAACGTTCATCATCATTTTCAGTTCTTCGATAAAACGTTCGGACTACAATTGTTACTCGTGTCACTCAGGTGAACTCGGGTAATTTTGTCAGAGTTACACGGGTTTGTATGCCGAATGCGCCCACAGAAAACAGAAGTAATCCGAAATTCCTAACGACGAATAACAGATGTGTTGTTGTCATCTATGTTATATTGCTATTATTAGATTTAGCTTAGCAAAAGCGCATGTGCAATATTGTGTCTTTTATTCCTGAAAGACAGCGGCTAGGGGCTGGGTATTTTTTGTCGTTGCTTCATTTGCCTCGCAAACATAGCTTACCAGATTTAGACTCTTTAACGCGTTTATACTGCATCTGTATTGCTAGACAGATCAGTGTAATAGTCGAACTAATCCGACGTATACAGTTTGTTTTGTATTGTGACGGTCAAACTGTAACCTATTACTAACATACTCTTTATCATTTCAAGTCACTGTCGTATTTCTGTTGCTTATATTTGTTGTCGTTGTTGTTGTTTCTGCTGCTGCTGCTGCGTCTACAGCTGACACAACATCAGAAGCCCCGCTAAGAAATAAACGTACATTTATTGAAAAATGAAATTTAAAAGGGTTTTCGTTTGAATTATCATTGTTGTACATAAAGAGAAGTATTACAATAATAGAAGATATACTCAAGTCGTTTTAAGGTTACTATAGAAATAGAGAGAACCGATATTTAGGCTGGAGGATAATTTGGTTTTGTTTACAAACAGTGTATTATCATCTTTTATTAGTCATCTGAAATGATTCTGGTCATGTTTTCTTGATAGCAATTGAGATAATCCTTTAGAAATAAAGCAAAAGCCTCACCATACAAACTTTGGTGAGAGAAATGATTCAAACCACTTGTCACTTACAGTGATTTTGCTTAAGTGTTTGGTTGGAGTTTCCGAGTGGTTAAGGTCGTTGACTGCTAATCCAGCGGCCCGGGTTTTATTCCCAGGCGAGGAAGCTGAAAATGATGAAACACATATTTTCCACTTAACTAGAGGAGTTCTGGTAAGCAACCCAGCGTTACTGGATTGAAACAATATATTGATATTTATTGATAATTTTACGATAGTTTGTTCCCGTTCCGGGTTCTTTTTTATTCGTTATATATATATATATATATATATATATATATATATATATATATATATATATATATATATATATATATATATATATATATATATATATATATATATATATATTGTATTATTTGCCCTGATGAGTATAAACGAAACCGGTAGGCAAATATAATGTTACTCATGTAATGTTGTTACTCATGTATATATATAAGAAAAAAGTAACAAAGGGCCATAACTCCCGAACAGGTGGAGAAAATCCATTTTTTTTCTTCCTGCACAGCTAAGCACCAGTAGTAGTAATCCCTGAAAGTTTGAATCAATTCCGTACAATAATGAATAAGGAGTTGCGGTCACAAAAATTTTGCACGGACGCATGCACGGACACACGCACGGACGGGTGCCATTACCATATTCTCCTCCGATGCCTACCGGTGGGGGATAATAATGTTGTAAGTGTACCTTAGATGTGTTAGGGTTTGGGTTAGGGGGTCGTTATTCTATGGGGGTCACACTTCTATGTGAGGGTCATTTTTCTACGTGTGTGGAGTCATAATATTATGACCCCCGGTCATAATATTATGACCGGGGAGTCATTATTCTATATAAAATAATGACCGGGGGGGGGGGGGGGGGTCATAATTCTATGGGGGTCACCGACATGTTAATGACCGAAGACAACATATTTGTTGAAGCTTGAATCTTACCTGTTACTTTGATAGCTGTCTCCAAAAAATATAACAATGTTTTTTTGTAAATTAGAGGGGTCAAAAGGTCATATGCTATGAAATTCTAATTTTGCGATTTCTTTTATGTAGCTTTTATTTCAATGATTATTTACTGGCAATTTTTCAGGAATATTATACCCTAAATGTATTATGAAACTATTTTTAGTCATTTACAATGGATGCAAAGCTAAAACAAAACATGACAAATAGAAACAATGTCTGTTATTAGGGTCAAAGGTCATGCACTTTATCTATTTACGTTGAGACAATGTCATCTATAGATACTAATAATATGTTATTAAAAAGTGAAGAATGGACTTAATTCAAAGTTCAAACAAAGATTAAGGACATCAGGGAAAAGTGCTTTGTACAAGTACAATAAATTTATCTAGCTTACTTTTTTTTTAACTATCTCCCTTTATTAAACTTACATATAACATTTCTTTTCCAAAGAATAACTCTAAATTTAACTAATCATTCTTGTTGAAATTTCACACAACGATAAAGACCATTAAGAAAAACTAAACTGTATAAAATCATGAGTCTGTCTCACTCAATTTCTCCATTTAAATATCTCCATTTATAGAATTTTAAGTTGTCTGAACCATATCGTTAAACACTAAACGACATTACTTTCTATTCAGTGGTCTAAATATTACGTGCGTTACTGGCATCAGTTGATCGTTACAAAGCTTTTGTCAAAAAGGTATTTGGTACCATACTTGCACAAGTGCTAAGTATATGCAATACATTCTCTCAACACTTGCGTTGAATTTATCAAAATTGGATTTTTTTATGATTTTTAGCACTTTTATCAGCGCAGATTTGTGGAATTTTAAAATTTACTGTCCCTTGCCCCCATAATTTCCTGAAGTTCAGTAAGGACTATTAAATTGAGAAATGCAATAAAATTGGGCATTGTTCCTGCTGCGGGATCATTGCAGGCTGTTCAAAAACTGCAAAATTGATGATTTTGGCATTCTATTTTTCATGGATGGTGTAAAACTTTCGTTTTGATAACTTTCTTTATTCTTGTATGATAATCCTGATCTTGCCATTAATTAAAAGCACAAAACATGCACGCAATTTATAAAATGGCCACCCTGATTCTGCTCATAAGGGAAGGACAATATTGGGACTCGCTACATGTAAGATTGTCCGTGCCCAAAATTTTTGAATCTAAGTGTACCTGCTACCTAATAAAACCCGGCCCAACCCGGACCGACCGAAACAACGGTAATAGCCGATTCCGTTTGTACGGAAACCACCAAAAACTTACGGACGGAAGGCTAATATAATTACGGGTTGTTATAGTGTCGTCTTAATCAATGCAAATGTCTACTTTACTTTACTTGGAAAGTATTTCATATTGATGAAACATATATTCAATGAGGTATTGCACTTCACACTAGCGCCGTTGCCTCGGTTACAATTTGAGGACCCATAACAAAAAAGTAAAAAGTAGGCCTATCACACTGATGAAAAATTCAGTTATAAAAGTTCAAAAAAGTATATTAATATCATTAGAATATATCAGAATATCATTTGCCTCATTACATCATTGGAGCAAGGTGAGGCAGAAATTCTAGCGGTCATATTAATAGCCTTGCAAGGCCCGGATCAAGGGCCGGGCCGAGGAGGGCACGTACCCCCTCCCCACCCCTCACCCCCTAAACTGGCTCATCAAAGTTGCACCCAATTATTTATTATTATTATCATTTTTTTTAAATAACCAAAAACTCACAAGAGGCCACTATTTCATGCAGATATTTCAAAATTTCCGAAGAGAAGAGCCCCCATGGCCCCACTTAAATGATGGGGGAACCCATATAGTACCGCAAAATTTAGACCAAAAATTCACCAGAGGCCACCGTTTCGTATCTGTATTTCAACATTTTCCAGAGCCCCAACTACAATGAGAGGGAACGCCCCAATACCTTAAAATACAGACCAAAAAATGCACCAGAGGCCACCATTTCATACCTGTATTTCTTTTTTTCCAGGGCGATAGTCCCCTGACCCCCTAAAATGAGGGGCTTTCCCCTACAGTGCCTAATAATTTAGACCAAAAATGCACTATAGGCTACCATTTCGTATCTGTAATTCAAACTTTTCCAGGGAAAGAGCCCCCTGACCCAACTAAAATGAGGGGTGAACCCCTCCCCAAACCTTAAAATTTAGACCAAAAAGTGTACAAGAGGCCACCATTTCATACCTGTATTTCATTTTTTTTCCAGGGTGAGGGCCTCCTGACCCCCTAAAATGAGGTGGTTCCCCTATAGTTCCTTAAATTTAGACCAAAAAAGGCACCATAGGCCACTATGGCAAATAAATACGTGGTTTCCAGTAGCATACTTACCATTATTATCCCCTGCGCTTTCCTGCTTTCCGTCATTCCGGAGCTATATCTCGGAACTGGTTTGGAATATTTAGATAAGACTTCGCATACATGTTCAACACTATATGGAAATACGGCAAGTCAATTTCAGTCAGATTAGAGTTATGACCCTTAGTAGTTTCTAGTGTCAACTATTAAGGTACTATAAAAATTACAGTTTCTGCTTCATAACTGGTGACATATTTGACCAAGAACTATGAAACTTTAATTAAATTTAGATCATCGACAAATGTAATTCCTTTAATGGTTTAAGCAAAAAAAAAGGACCACTTGTTGGTGATATTTAGTCAAATGGGTATTACTGTGCATACTTTAAACAGAAATAGTAGTGCATTTAGTAGAAAAGTGTTATCAAGACGCAAAAACCAGGCCTGACCTCTTTACGTTCTTCCGGTAGTTATTTCACCTCTAAGACATTCCATCCCTTAATATATATATATACTTGACAATGAAAAGACTCGGCACAAGATGGAAGTCTATAAATCAAATGACTTCACATGCCTTTCCAACAGTATTTAATTATAAAAAAAAAACTAGTGTCGCCTGTCGGCTCATTGATATACATACAATGTAACGTTACATTAGTTTGTATATTATTTTAATTCTACAAGATATCAAGATATCCGTCAACAGCTTAAGTTTTATCGAAAATAAATTATATTAAAACTAGAATAAATAAAATTATGCTTATTTTTTACCCTAATAATATGCGTTATTTCAGAAAGATGGGGCTCAGTAGCTTTTTTTCATTATCTAATCGATTAATGTATAAAAATTTCTATCTAATTTTTGTACATATAAATGAGCAAATTATGTATGAATAAATTCTACCATTGTATGTGTACAACAATTCAAATTTGAATAATGTGAATAACATAAATGGATATAGCCGCTGAATCGATGTCATTTCAACTTTTTTTTAGCTTGAAACAAAACTGGGTAATATGTATGGAGAGGACCAACGGAGTTACAATATGTTATAAAAATGAATAAACTGAAGGATAAAATATGAAAGATCGAAACATGACCGCTCAATCTGTTTTAAAACAGCACTATAAAAAACGGAAATGTCGAAAAACCGTTATGAAGTAAGTGGATTTTATATGAAATAAAGAACGGCTGGATTTAGTGGTGTTCAGCCTATAAACCGAAAACCGTCCTCTTCCTCTCTCACCAAAGAACATGTAGTGTAGTAGATCTACAGTCGACAAAATTGCCTTGTATCCACAGGATTAAATTTAGAATTTTAAAAGGCGTCGACAGAGGATACTACTAATCGTGAGATGACAGATATATTATAAAATAATAATGGACTTATATAATTTTTACCATAGACTACTGTAAGAATTCGATGGATATATCAGTGTACTGTATATATGTAACATCATTTTCTTGTATAAAGCTTGCTTTAAATATTTATTTATAAATGGCGCTGGCTTCAGAAAACATTTCCTTTCCTTAATTGGGCCATGTTTATCAGCAGTTTGTTAAAAAAATTTGCTAAAATTCTCACATTTTGAGTATACACCATATTTGAACAAACATGTTACATAATAAATTTCAACAACACCACGCATCAAAAAATTGGGAAAAGTTTCAAAAACAGAGAAATCGGGTTACAAAGGTGTCCAGACGTTTCCTCTCTAGGACAGTTCCTCCCAAGACATTTCCCCCCAAAACTTCCCCCCCTCATTTTGGGACGGGAGCGGGGGGCGTAATTTGTCTCAGCTTTTAGGAGTAGGAGGTTTCACCCCCAAATTCATAACAAAAATACAAAAGTTTGGTAAGAAGACAGGTTATGTTTATCAGTAAAACCTATGAGAAAATATTAATAAAGATCAATATATAATAACTACCATTGTTGTTTAAAGGTGGATAATCAGATTTTGGCCATGTAACGGATTTGTTCGAAACTTTAGCATCTGATCATTTACACATATTTATGTTCACTTAACACTTAATACAAATTAGATTTTCACTGGAGGTATTTTTAAAATTTCATTTTCCTATCCTGGTTGCCCAACCAAGATAGAGTTATTTTATCATAAGTATAAATTTGATAAACATACTTTGCCTAAGGAAATGTATAAATATTAGACATATTGTAATATATTTGTAAAATATTTGCATTAAAAATTATGTATTTAGATGGAATTCATTAGAAACGCAAGTTTGAAAAATTATTATTACCTCCCTTTGCCTATCTTGGTTGCGCAACCAAGATAGATTAATCGAAATAAATGAATTCAGAAGCTACAAACAGCTTTTAAACTTGCATTTTGGTTCAGATTGTTCAATAGTTGATATGTCTATCAAATGCAAATGTAAAACTAGACATTATATCGAAATAAAAAGAAATACCCAGCTTTTTATATACTTTCATATTAGAGGGGAGTAATTACAAATTTTATAAAAAATAATAAAATATACATTTCAAATAGGAATCTAACTCTATGTAATAGGTCTTTTTGTTCCTTAAATAATTCTCTACCAGAATATACAAAAAGTAAAAAATGTCATTAAATGTTGTTTAAATGTGATTGACCACCTTTAAAAGTTAAAAAAAATAAAAAAAATAAAAAAGACTTAGTTTGTTAAAATTATCCAAGTTTTAATATTAGACATAGACATAGACAACACTTTATTTCATCTCAAATCATATTACATGATGTATGAGCGAACAGTTGCTCTAAATACAATACAATTATACGTGACATGGCACCGGTGTTATTATTTTCAATTCTAAAATATGCTAGGAAGTAGAATTACATTTTCACTGACTGGACTGTTTTGGGGTAAAAGGCACATCCACATTACAGCAAATAAGTATTTTACAGTACTGCGAATGTGTCTCCAGCCCCATCCCAGTCCTACACGCAAAACAAATACCAATTTTATGATTATGATCTTTTTGGAGCATTTCGGCAGCGGGAAAGGGAAACTATAACTTTTGAAACAGACTATATTTAACTAAGGTATTTTGTTTACTAATATAGAATACACTGGTCACGTGACAATGTGTATTGACTCAATCACTGGGTCAAAGCTATTGTTGCGCTTGCCCTCAAATAAATGACTGGCGTCGCTGGCAAGGCTACTCGCAGTCCAAGCTGTAAGTCTGAACCTAGAGTCGCAACATGAAAACCTAATGTGGGCACATGGGTTCGAATAGGACACCTTTAAGATTTCTGAATGTATAAGCTGACAAATTCAACCAGTTCATATATTTATTATATTTTGTATGGTTGTATTTATATTTCAATGATACAAATATAGATATGCATGAATCTCATGTAAACATAAGTTGAGACCGGATTCGGTCAAGTATCAGATTGGGTCACTCTGACCAGATTGGGTAAAATCACTATCTTCTATAATTATAGTAAAATAAATGTCAGGATAAGTAAAAACCGAGCTCCCGTATAATAAGAATACCTGAGAACAATATTCAGGTTCGTTTTATAACCTTACAAGAACTTGACCAGATTGGGTCAAGTCTAGCCTACTGCACCGGGTCTAAAGGATCTCTATAAAAATACTGTTTAAACGTTGAATCTGGGTTAGTGACCAGTACAAATACGCTAAATAGATAGAATAATCAAAAATGGGTAAGCACCTCCACGTTGGAGTACATTTCTAGAGGCAACTGCCCGGTTCAGTGATAGAAACACAAGTGACAACTAGCTGTCAAAAAATGTAAACAAAGATCCGCAGTATAGCGTTTGGCCGCACGTGAATGCCAATATGACGTCACGTCCGGATAAACAAATGTGCAGAGGAATCGCGCGTATATTTAGGAGCTTGATTTCTACGATAAATATGATGAGTGGAATGGTAACATCGATTGAAATGAATAAAGTACAGTCCATAATTACTAACAAATCCAACAATCCAGGTTGACACAGAGAAATAAGCGTAAAAATAGCGATATAAGTGGAGTTAATCTGGGTCGCCAGACGCACATAAAAGGTATAGTAAGAAAGCGTCTCAAAACTGTCAGTTAAATGTCAAGCTCGGTAGGCTGTTCATAGCATTGCCCCCTCCTCTAAGAATTGGTCCCCAATTTAGAATGACATGAAAGATTATGAAAGCAATAAAGGTACCAAACTATGATAAAGGCAAAACAGTTGAAGAGCTTGCATCTGACTAAAAGTTTTGACTACAGAAAAATACAGATGAGTAGATTTAATGCATTCAATATGAATGAAATTCAGATATGAACTGGTAAAGACAAATCATGTTAAAACTGCAGTTGATTACTTTAACAATTTAACTATTTTCAGATATGCTAATAATGGTCCATTTAAGCCTTGTTCATTTACACAGTGAATAACCTAACTTATAATCTGTACATATTTAATTAACAGTTGTATTAGAATTAAACTTCAGTTGCACAATGTCTTGCTTGACTTAATTCGTTATATTTGCATAATACACATACGAATTTATTATTTCAGGGTATTAAAGTACAAGAGAATCATTTGTGTCACACTTATACGGATAAAGTATTAAACAGACATACTGGAATTTTAACTCGGCATAACAGGAGTATACAAAATTTTTATAATATATCAACTTTAAGGCTTCAGCTATATAATGCTATCAGATACGGTGTAGCCTGAATGCTACCAAAACATGTAGCCATTATTTAACTTACTAGCGTATCATTCTTAAACTGAATGACAAATTATGTATCATTACAGTAATACATGGCACACTTACATATGAATATTGAGCATAAAGAACAACAGTAGCTGATAAGAAAACAACAAAGTGGGAATATCAGCTGTAGCTTAGTCTTCAACATTAATATCTAAGCAGAATAGTGAACAACAATACATGTATAGAAGACTTAAAACAATAATGAACAGAATTATGAATACATATGAATATTATACGGCATAAATTATGAAACATACCCAATATAAAGAGAGACATTTCTTGCTAAGATGTCTTGTCAGTCCAATAATTACATTATTTACATAATTATGACGTCTTATCTCCTTAATGTACATTATAACTTTGCATTTTTCAGACAGAAGTCCTAATACAACACTTACAGCAACCATAATGATGAATGCAGAGAAAAATTGTGGAGACTCTTAAGTATATACAATCCTATAATACTGAACTTTACAACTTGTAACATGTACCCCTCTTTTACCATGTCTGTAAATATTACACAGAATAATGTGAAGTGCAAAGTATGCAAAAAATGAGGTGTGGCTCACAGTCTAACAATGCAATAGTACATACCTACAGCCACAATTACAAAGTTAAGATCCTGGATTCAAACCAGTACCTAATATATAATATACCCAGAATACACCTCTAGATAGTTCCGAAGTGCGCATGCGCATACTCTTAGTTCAGCTACAGTTATCCTTCTTTATTATCGAGTAAAAAAAATACAACAATGGCTTTCACCTGCGCTGTTAAAAATTGTTCTAACGGCGGATATTGGCTAAACAAGTGGAAGAAGCAGCTTTGTACTGTTTGTGGCTGTCTTCATAGTGAGAAACATTGCAAATGCAATCCTCCTTTCAGGTAAATATCGTATCTATTTTCGAAAAACTGGTTGTAAACACGAAACACGCGGTGGGTGGGGTAATGCGGAAATGAAATTCTTCCGTCTACTTTCTTTGTTAGAATGCATAATTATCCGGTACAAGTATTATATGTTCACTTTTTTTAAAGACTGTCGTGTATGACATCGTGCAGTATCAATATTTTATCTTGGAAATGTGACAAAAGTTATAAATCGGATCATGTTCCAGATGAAATTTTACATGTCAACACATAATGTGAACAATTTGACCTGCATGACGTACGTTTTTATTTTAATATGATGATGTCTCTGGGTGAAAAAAATGTGTAGCCTGACAAAGACTGGTGCCCAGACTGGCCAAAAACTCGAAAACAGGACCAGGCAAATGCTTTACTGAGCCGGTCTCTTACAGCTACATCATCTCCCAATTTTATAATAGAAGTATCTAGCCATCTGGTAACCAGAGGCCTAGTCTGCGTTCTAACCGTCCGGTAACCGTCACCTACTGACCTAGCCCATCCGCTTTGGATTTCCCATCTGTCCAGTAATCAATCTATCTGTGAATTATGAATTTTTCTGTTGGAATTTTTTTATGAAATGTCATCAAATAATTATTTTTTTACACCAGAGCGTTTACTTGTTGAGAAATAGAAATTTAAAACATATATCTAAGCATAGTATATGGATGAGTGTATATATTGCTATGTTTTGCAAACAGAATTTGATAAATTAATTTATTACACTTCAATCTCTAAATAAATTTTTTACCGGACTGCTAGAAGACTGACTAGGTTACGGTTAATGGACGGCTACACATTTCATTTCATAATTTAGTAATATACCATGACTTCCCATGTATTGCGGAGCATTTATGGTCATGACCCAAGTTAGGCAAAATATGCAAACAGGTGAAAAAATGGATGTGCTACCTAATAGGGACTCAAACCCAGGGTCTTTTGCTTACAGGCTGAAATTTCAAAATTAAGTCATGAAATGTGAAGATGTAGATTACCTATTTACTTAAGTTTTCATATTTTATTTGTGTAAGGACAAAGTGTATATTTCTTTTTATTTATTTTTCAGGCTTTTCAGTTTTCCGACTCAAAAGAGAAACTCAGAGGGACGCCTGAGATGGAAACAACTTGTAAATCGAACCAATGGCAACAAAATGTGGTCACCCTCGAAGGATTCAAGGGTCTGCAGTAAACATTTTCTTGAAGGGGAACCAACGCTACAGAATCCTTTTCCAACTCTGCATTTGGGGTACGATGGATTTGAGTCCAAGGTGAAAAGGATAATGTTCTTTAGAGATGGAAGTGATTCATCATGCAAGGTCACTTACATGACTGTGGATGATCCACAATACACAGCAAGTCCCTATCACCCTGATCCACCGGTCGAAATGCTATCATTAAAAGTTGAGTTTCCGTGGCAGCTCACTCTGTTAGCTGTGATAAATATGCTGTTACAGACACTTGCAATTGTTAATAAACAACTTCAGTCTGTTAAAAGTGAAAACACGCGTCTGAAACAAGAAATTGCACTCTTGAAAAGAAAACGTTATGTTGACAGTATTTTGAAGAGCGATGAGGATGTGAATTATTTTACCGGATTGCCATCAAAATCAGTCTTTGAGAAATTCCATAAGGTTATAGCCCCATTGGTAAATAGGCGTTGGCTTGGAGTGAAAGGTGGACTACAGCATGTAAGGAAGTTTGCAAATGAACCAAGCCGGTTTGGTCCAGAAAGAAAACTGTCATCCAGGGCCGAGTTTTTATTGACTTTAATGCGCCTTCGTCTTGGTCTTTTAGGAAAAGATTTAGCTGTGCGATTTGACATTTCTGAATCACTTTGTGGAAGGATATTCCTTGCTTGGCTGCGAGCATGCTCTAAAGTTTTTGGTTCAATGGTGTATATTCCAGATGAGGAGACTTTAATTGCTACGAAGCCAGAGAAATTTAAACACATTTCCGATCTGCATTCCATTATTGACTGTACAGAGATATTCATCGAAACTCCGAAAGATTTGGATATGCAGAGCTCAAGCTGGAGTAACTATAAATCGCATAACACGCTAAAAGTTCTTGTGGCTTGTGCACCAAATAGTGCTATTGTTTTCATATCAGCCGCTTACACTGGACGAATGTCAGACAAACAAGTCACTTTAGATAGTGGGTTTCTGGACCATATTCCACAATATTCTGTTATAATGGCCGATAAAGGCTTTAACATAAATCATGAATGTGCCATGCGAAATATCTCTCTGTATGTTCCACCAGGTAGGAGAGGACAGTCCCAAATGCATGAAGCTGCAGTGAGAAAAACAAAAAAAATTGCAAACACTAGGATTCTTATAGAACAAGTTATTCGCCGCTTGAAGACTTTTAGAATCATTCAAAGTGAGCTTCCTATAACACTTATATCCCATGTAGATGACATTATCAAAGTCTGTGCTGGAATAAGCAATACAAAAGGGCCAATATATAAGTAAACTTTCTGGTTTGTTGTGTTCAAAATTAGTGATGTCAGAATGCATATATATCAATGAGGTCATGACATGATTGCCTACATTGTAGTTTAATGTACAACTGCATAATGAAAACCTTTTTTAACTGATTATATAGCGAACAGTAAGGATCTTGATCAGACTGCACACATACATGTATGATATCTGCTCATGACGCAGTTTATTTTGTAAAAAGTGTTATGTACTACAGCATTTATTATTGCAAATTTTAATTTCAGACACCATTGTAGTAATATGTACAACTGCATAATGAAAAACTTTTTTAACTGATTATATAGCAAACAGTAAGGATCTTGATCAGACTGCACAGATACATGTATGATATTTGCGCATGACACATTTCATTTTGTAAGAACTGTTATGTACTATACCATTTGTTTTTGTAAATATTAATTTCAGACACTGTCTATATTTATCAAACTCAGGTTTATTGATTTGAAAAATAAAACTGTCTAGTTCATGTTTTGTGATAATTATTATAATCCTTTTTAACTGTTACCCAGGGAAGATTTTATTGTTTCGGTCGAAGAATTTTGGTCTTGTTCTAGTACAGTAAAACCTGCTCTATTGGTCACCTAATGGTGACACTGGTCCCTGGATGTTAACAAAAGCGAAATAAAGAAATAATGCATAATAGGCTTTAATATCATGCATAAAAGAAGGAACAATAAAATATTTACAATCAACATTATCTGAAATCCAGATTCTATTCAATTTATGAGTTCCTTTTCTGCCTTTTTTTCCTGAACATTAGTCATTACATATTTAATCTATTTTCAGTATCACTTTTTTCCTGTAAAATTCTGTGAGTCAGGAGTCTGTTAATAATAAAATTGTCCCAGAACCAAGATACATTTTGAACAATTTCATTAAATGTGGTGAAGTCAAAATTTATTCTCAAACTCAAACTTCCATGGTAGGTAATATATACAAGTCACAAAAGTTCCTTTTAGTTATACCCATCTGTCCTTGAACTTGGTAAAAATAGGGATGGTTTCTTTTTAAGGACATTACACCGTCTTTAACGATAAGGTAAGGGACATTGTCGGCTGATGGTTGTTGGTCTTTAATAGACTCTGGGCATTTGACTTCACAAAGGCCATCCCGCAACAAACACAGGACACGAATAAGTCTGGCGAAGCTGCCATGAATGGCCGATCCTTGTCTAAAATTATCCCAGAGTCTGACGACTGGAACCTTTTATGAACCTTCTTCATTTCAACCTGGTAATTTCTTTTCGCAACCGGTTCCAAAGAAATACCGTGCTTCATAGCATGGGTTTGGATGCCCTCAGTTGTTCCCATTACAAGTTTTATCACAGATGTTGGGTCCTCGGAGGAATCTTTTTTCAGAGACGAAGCGCGCTTACATATTCTGTGAAAATTGCTTGCGGTGACACGACCTCTGCGGTGCTCCTTCCATGACTCAGACTTACTTTGCGATACTGTGTCTCGATTCAAAGAGTCAATCTCATCTTGCGTGACACACATCTGTTTTTTAAATTCAGCTTGTTTTGCACATTCAGGAATATCTAGAGATTCCACTCTTTTGCTTAATTCATTTATAGTTGGTGGTAATTTTAATTTAACATTTTCAGCTTCAGATGGATTTTTTAACTTTTTCTTATTCATAAGAAGCATGAAGCACGAGTTTGGCATATCTTCGGCTAACAGTTCTTTCAATTCATTCCTTAACTTTTCACCGTCTTCAACTTTGTTTTGTTGGCTCTTATTCAATGGTGTGAAGTTAAGTTTTTTTATATTAGTCTCATTTTCTTTGTCTTTGTTGCGTGGTAGTTGTGTGTATTTTGCTTTCTTCCATGTAAAATCTCTCGCTTTTCCCATTTTTACGGTGGTTTTCTTTTTTGGAACAGTCCATTCACAGGCTTTGCTTGTAGAGGTTGGACGCGTCATTCCTGTCTTGACAGCATATTCCATTCTGAAAAGGACACCGGCAATATGGTTGCACGAACCCATCATGCCAGCTGTACATGAACAATACGCATTTAAAATTTGACCGCCTGGTACAGTGTTCTTGTCCTTTCGTATCACTATCCATACATCGTATGCTTTGTTATTCACTGCTTGAGATGGAGTGACCTTTGATTTGATAATGCATTTGTCAGAATGTTCACCTAAGTCATGATAATGTACTTCTTTTACCCACTCACTTGAAAAGTACCTGTACGCTTTGCCTTCTTTATATTCATTCAGCAAACGTTTCATTAATGTTTCTGGGTTTTTGGTGTTTAAATAGTCAGAAATGTCAGTGATATATACGGATGGCCATTTAGGACGACCAAGCTTTTCCGTCAACCAACCATTTTTGATCGAGATCGGATCGAGTATAATTTCCCCTTCTACCACTAGCTTTCCTTGATATTCCGCAAGCAAACGTCTTTGCTCCTGCTCTGCACTCACATCCACCGTAATGTTCTCCTCCCAGCAACAAAAGGCTCTGAAAAAACAAAGCAGTTATTTAGTCATGACTGACTTGTTGTTTTCTTCACAAAACAATAAAAAATCTACTTTCGTTTTGTATTCATGACATGTGTACTTTCGTTTTCTATTCATCACATGTTTAAATTTCTACTTTCGTTTTCAATTTCATGAAGAAAAAAAGTGAACAACGCGTGACAAATCAGCTAGTATAATTAAAAAACGTTTACTTAAATCCATTTTGTAGCAAACAATCATTTTACACAAACAAACATTGTATTTAAAGAAGTGCATACAGCATACATGTCCAGACTCCCAATATATACAGTACAATGTACATGTAGGCATTCCTCCGACGGCATGCTAAAACTCCAATATTTGAAGTATTCAGTCATTCAGATTTATCTTGCATACATTCAGTTCGGTAAGACATAATTACACTATGTTTAAAACATCATAAAATGACGTTATTAAACCACACAGAACTGGTGTGTACTTAAAGTAGTTATACATATAGACATCGTAAACTCGCTTGTCAGTTTTGACTTACCTTGCGGCTATTTCGTCAAAATTTCCTTTGATCGATTTATTTCTCATTGATAAAAACACCCGTAAGGCGTTCGTGGACCATAATTTAAACTTCTCAAGCGTCATATCACTTAAATCTGCCATTATCAGAGTCAAAAACCAACAAATTCTACAGAGTAACTTTCAACACTTCATTAGGCAATATCCAATATGGCGGACTATTGATTTTTTACTCGAACATCCGGGTACTTGATCGTTTATCGATCGAGCGCTCGAAACTGTCTAGACGTGTATTGCATAATAACAATAATATATTTAGTTACAAACACCTGTTAATAATACAGTGACTGATTCTGTAAATATGTAGGAAAAAGGTAGCAAAAATTGTCTACCTGAAATACTTTGATTATTTCTACCTACATGTAAGTACTACACTAACAGTTAGAGTCTTGAAATTTAAATGCTTGTATTTAAATTTATTTTTTTTTTTTTAATATGCAGAAACAACAATATGTAAAAATTTAATTACAATTCTTACTTAACATTTTACTTGAAACTTATAATTTTACAGGAGCAGTACCAGTCCTACTATTATGTGAAAATGCAGAGAAGTGATGACTAGAGAGTAAACTGTAAAAAGTAAGTTAAGGGTGATGGTAAAGTTAACAAATTTGAAATTACATATTTTCCTAAGTTTTATCTAATCTAATACAGTCTTCTTAGTTAATACAATATACATCTGTTTGACTTCTGATAGTGGTTTCTGGAATCCTTTTCATTATATTTCTTCTTCATTTTCATTATATTTCAAATGTTATATTTCTTCTTCATTTTCATTACATTTCAAATGTTGAATTTCTTCTTCATTTTCATTATATTTCAAATATTATATTTCTTCTTCATTTTCATTACATTTCAAATGTTGAATTTCTTCTTCATTTTCATTATATTTGAAATGTTATATTTCTTCTTCATTTCTATTATATTTCAAATTCTGTAATTCTTTTTCATTAACTAATACAGTAATCTTTATCTTTCTTTTCTCTTACTAGCTTTTCTAAAATAGGGAGGGCATAAAATTTTGTTTCAAACAACAACTCTCTCAATTCACTTCTACTGCTGGGAAGAATGTTTAACGGGAAACTGTCCTTGTTGGCTTCACTCCTTAAATAATTTAGAATAATGGGAAAAAAATTGAAATCTCTGTCCAAAAATATTTCTTCAGTGTCAAGATCTGCTAGGTCACTTAAAACTCCTGCAGATGCCTTCAGTGTAGTGGTTGTTGTTTCGTAGATCTTTCCAGATACATTCAGTCTAATTCTTTTTTGTTGGTAATTTCTTATCATTTCAACTTTATTTAGTTTCTTTTTGTTCTCTCTTTGTCTGTCATCTAATCGTTTCTTTTCTGTTTTATTAATTTCTTCTTCATTTTTCTTCTCTTGTTCTTTCTTTTTTTCATTCCTTCTTTGTTCATCCTTTTTCTCCTCTTCTTTCTTCTTCATTTCCTCTTTCTTTCTTTCTTTCTCCTCTTCTCGTATCTTCCTCTCCTCCTCATTCTTTCGTTGTTTCTCTGCTTCTATCTTCTTCATTTCCTCCTCTTTCTTTCTTGCTTTCTCTTTCTCCTCTTCTATCTTCTTCATTTCCTCCTCTTTTTTTCCGTTGTTCTTCTATCTCACTATTTCTCAATTCTTCCTCATTCTGTGCTTCTTTTTTCTCTTGCTGTCTTTTTTCCTCAAATTTTCTCATTTCTTCTTTCTTTCTCTGTGCCTCCATCTCTTCTTTCTTCTTCATTTCATCTTTCTTTTTCTGTTCATTTTTTCTCTTTTCTTCCATCTCTAATTCCATCTCTTCTTTCCTAATTTCTTCCTCAATCTGTTTCCTTTCTTTCTCTTCCTCTGCCCTTCTCCTATCTTCCTCTACCCTTCTCTTCCTGTCTTCTTCCCTTTGTTTTTTCAGTTTCTCCCTTTCAACGTGTATGTCTTCATTACTTGTTTCACTCAACTGCAAATCAATTACAGTGCTTTCAAGGTCTTCCATTTCACTTGTTGATGATAAAGTGTTAGTACTTGATGAAGTTGATGATGAATTTGACGTTGATGATGAATTTGATGATGTTGACGAAGAACATGATGAAGAGGACAAATTCGGTGAAGATTTTGCTGATGGTGATCTATCTCTGTTACAAGGACGTTTATTTCCTTGATCATTGGTTGAAGTTAAGTTAATCTTTCTTTTGTTACCATAGGAAGCTTTTGGTCTAGTTGGGATTCTTATCATTGGGGCATGTTGGTCAATGATAAGACTGTCTACATTTCTAATGTATTCTTGCAGAATCTTCTCCGCCTCCACCCCTCTTGCACCAGAAACTGTGTGATACCTTACAAAGTCCTGTCTTGATGTGTGGCAATAATTTCCAGGGGTATTTCGTAAAAAGATCTTCCCACAGTTTATACATAACTAATTTGGCTGTGCTGCTCAATCAGATGCGATCGGCATTTGCCCCTTGTTGTAAAGTGAATGTCCCCACAGATTTTGCAAGTATATCTTTTCTGGAAGCAAAAAAAAAAAAATCGATTAAGTACAATTTCTCAATATTCTAACCCATATTGCATTACAGTGTATAATCATAATGTATTTTACTTCTAGCAATGTCGTTTTCTTTTAATAGGTGCGAACACAGAAAAGACTGGAGAACTTCGAACTGGTAGATAACACAGGATGGCTGTAAATTGAATGGTAATTTTTGCACATAATTTGTTTTTTGTTTTTTTTTGCATAATGCTGCAGCTTCAAATAGATTAATGAAAATAAAAAGGACAAGCAGTAATTGTACATTATCAGTTTGTTACATTAACTGTACAACACAATCTTGCTATGCTCTGCAGACATATGGTTTTAATTTGTCATGATGTACTACGCGAGGTTTCTGACGTTACCCTTGAATACGGTACAAAATGCTACTGATTTTTGTTAAAACTGTATAGGGACCCTTCCACGGTCTCGTGAATGTACTACTTCGCCCGACTTTCCTTTGTGGGTTATAATACCACACCTGATCACCTACATCATACTGTTGAAAGTTAGTATCGAGGTCATATTTCTTTTTCATGACCTCACTAGAGACTTTAAGTTTGTTCCTAGCATATTCATGTATTTCTACTATTCTACTTTCCAAAGCATTTACATAATCAGAACCATATTTTAGTCTCGTTTCAGCATTTTCTAATTCAGGCTGTCCAAAGACAAGATCAATTGGGAGCCTTATTTCAGAGCCATAGACCATAGATGCGGGTGTGACACCAATGCCTTCATGTACAGAACTACGATGGGCCATTAAACATAAAGGTACAAATTTGTCCCAGTCATTTCTGTGCTCGGACACAAATACTGTTAGCATGTCGAGAATACTTCTGTTTACACGCTCAATAAACCCTGAACTCTGCGGTCGAAATGGGGTATTTCTAGTCTTTTGAATACCTAGTAGTTTACATAACTCTTGAAACAACTTTGACTCAAATTGCGCTCCTTGATCAGTATGAATAGAAAGTGGTACGCCAAACCTTGAAAATACATTTTCAATTAATGCGTTAGCGACTGTAACTGTTTCTAAATTCGGTAATGGCACTGCTTCTGTCCATTTCGTAAAATAATCTGATACTACCATTAAATACCGATTATTGTTCGCAGTTTTACCAAGTGGGCCGACAAAATCTATAGCTACTCTTTCCCATTTAGCACCAGAGGTGAACTGTTTCATAGGGGCCTTAAATTTAGTTTTTGGCATTTTTCGCGATGCACATACACTACATTTTCTACACCACTTCTCCACTGCATCACGCACACCGTAAAAGAAAAATTTCTGTCTTATTCTTTTCAAGGTTTTCTTCACACCTAGATGTGAACTGGTCAAAGAGTCGTGAGATTCCGACAATATAAACTCAGTCAAACATCTCGGTACTACTAGTTGGAACTCGGTTAAACTTCCAACATTATTTTCCAAATTTTCGATAAAGCAAACCGTTTCTTATTACGAATGATTCCCACCTGTACCAGTAATACTTCAACTCTACCCCAAATGGAGAAACCTGATTCCAGTCTGGTTTTTCATTAGTCATTACCCACTGCAAGACATGTTTGAGAATTGGGTCAGCCCTTTGTAACTCGCCTACATGTTCTAAATCTAAGTTCTCGATATTCAACTTAGGAACATTTTCACTACTTTGATTGGCGTCATTTGCTTGCCTGTTCACTTGCGAATTTGAATTGTCAACAATTTCTTGCGATTCTGCAATAGACTGGTTACTGTCTCTACTTGACGGACCGGGTAAACACTCGTCATTCGCAGGACTCTTGTCAGATACAGACCTGACCTCGGTAGACTCCTTTGAAATTTGTTTACATGACCTTATACTACAGTCGCTCTTCCTGTCAGATACTTTAGATCTAACCTCGTTAGAAGAGTGCATGGTTTGATCTTGGTTAACATCAGCTAATGGATTGTCAGATTTTGACATTCAGACCTCGACACCGTTAGTTAAAGACACAGTTGACCTTACCATAACGTCGTCATTTGTATCGCAATTTCGTGGTTTCAGCAAGCTGAGACTCTTGACCTTATTTTTCGTACTATCGGGAGTATTGCTAGCTGAGTCATAGTCAGTTAACAATTTCTTGACCTTAACTGAACTTAGTTTGTGATCTTTCACATTATTCTCAGTAGGTATTTGACTTTCATTTCTACAAATATTTGGTGATTCAGCTTTGCCAGTCAAATGTTCAGATTTCTCAGGTGGTTTGATATTATAGTAACTCTCTGCAGTCACTCGTGACTTTTCTACATTACCTGAACTAAGAATACAGTGTACGCCATAGAAAATTTGTAGCACAATTTGTTGCAAAAGCAACAGTAAGACCACGGATGTCTTACCTACAACTAAACATAGAATGGACAGTATCAACAGTATGATATCATTGACACTAGAGATCACCGAGATCCCCTTTTCTCTCAAAGTATTCTTAGCTATCGGCTGTTTGTCTTCATTATCTTGTTTTTTCGTGATCTGATCATTTTCAACTTTCTGTTTTCTAGTGATACCGACTCTAGACACATTGACTGTTTGAAATCTACTATCTGCCCTATCACAGTATATGCAATTTTCATCATAACACGGTCTTCTCGATAATGCGTCGACGTTTGAATGTACTCGGCCTGGTCTATACAAAATCTCATAGTCATAATTCTCAAGTATATTGACCCAACGACATAACTGGCCTTCAAGATTTCTGAAATTTGTCAACCATTTCAGACTGGCATGATCACTTCGAATGGTGAACTTCCTACCATAGAGATAATGGTGGAATTGTTTTACAGACCTTACAACAGCAGCTAACTTTTTTTTTAGTCACACAATATGAACGCTCTGACCTACTAAAACACTTAGAAAAATATGCTATGACCTTTTCTTGACCGTTTTGAACTTGACTTAAGATTCCGCCATATGCTACTTGGCTGGCATCAGTGTCTAAAATGAAATAATCGTTTTCAGTGGGGTAAGCTAATATTGGACTGTTTATGAGTGCCATTTTCAACTTTTGAAAAAATTCTTCGCACTCAGAGGTCCATAGGAACTTATGGTCTTGCTCGGTCAGCTTGTGTAGAGGTTTTGCAATATTTGCAAAGTCCTTTATAAACTTTTGGTAAAAAGATACCAAAGAAACAAAACTCTTGGTCTCTTTCGCATTTCTTGGCAGAGGCCAGTCTTTCACACATTTTACTTTCTCGGGACATGTAGAAATCCCCTTTTCAGTGATAACATGGCCAAGGAAAGTCACTTCTTTTTGGAAAAAATTACACTTTTTCGGGTGTAACTTAAGATTGGCTTGCTTTAACCTGTCCATAACTTCTTGCAAATTTACCAAAGCTTGATCAAAAGTTTGTGCAAACACAATTATATCATCTAGATATAAGACTAAAGTATTCCAAATAAGACCTTTAAATACCATTTGCATGAGTCTTGTGAATACACTAGGACTATTACAAAGACCAAAAGCTAATTTACAAAATTGCCATTGTTGACCACCTTGCAAGCTAAATAGTGTTTTAGGCCGACTCTCTTTCTCTATATCAATTTGCCAAAATCCAGCCTTAAGATCACAGACTGAGAACCATTTTGCAGACAATAAGGCATCTAAATTGTCATCTATTATAGGGAGAGGCTGATATTCTTTCTTTGTGGCAAGATTCAATTTTCTGAAGTCGCAGCAAAATCTGATGGAGTTATCGGGTTTTTTTACCATTAGAATCAGTGACAGCCATGGGGAACATGCAGGTTCAGTTATACCATCTTCAGACATTTTCTTGATTTCGGCCTCTGCCACTTTACGTTTTGCTAGTGGTACACGATAAGGATATGTCTTAACCGGTTCCGAATCACCAGTGTCTATCTTATGTGTAACCAAATCAGTATGACCAATGTCCCTATCATTTCGTGAAAACACATCTTGATTCTTTATAAGGAATTGCTTTAATTTTTCCTTTTGTTCATTATCCAAATGTACAGATGACTTTTCAAATACACTAGTTAGGTGCTCGGGCACAGTTTTACTATTATCTGCTAACGTTTGTACATTATGGTGAACATTTCTGACTGCTACAGGCTCATTGACAGTGACTGGTTCTAATACAGCAGTAACTGTATTTTCATAAATTGTGCAAGGTTCATTTGTAAAATTTGCAATTCTCATGGGAAATGTACCACATTCTGGATCCACTAAAGTTTTGGCTATAATCAGGCCAGATTTTTCTACAAAATTCAAATTTGGTTCTATTAAACCCATTTCCTGTTTGTTCAAGCTGTCTAAAGGTTTACCCTTAATAATCATTTCGGACTCGGGGGGGAACAACCACTGTTTCAGAAACAGCAATTCGGCAACAAGTAGCAGAGGCATCTGTCTCATTTACAAAACAAGGGATTCTCTCCCCTCCCAAAGTTATATAGCCTTTGCTTAGCAAAATATCACAATGATTTTTTAACAGAAAATCCAAACCAATCAGTGCAGTCTGAGCTATATCAGCTACATGAAATTCATGGACTAATTTCTGTCTGCCAATACATAGTTCAATTTCAGTTTTACCATAAAAAGGAGACTTTTCACCAGTCACAGTACTCATGGCATGCTGTACTGATTGTACACTGGATTTTGCTGCATATGGCAATTTGTCAAATGTCTCTTTATTTATTATAGAAATATTTGCTCCAGTGTCCACTAACATTGTTAAAAAGTAATTAGAAATTTTGGCAGACACAAAATATCCATGATCTGATCCCAAATTATTTATTGATTTCTGGGGTACCTTTGTGATGTCGAGCCGTGACCCCTCCAGCTTGACATTTGCCTGTTTCCCTGGAAATTATGGTTTCCAGTCTGGGGTACATTTCCACGAAAATTAGCATTTCGGCCGCGTTGAGAAAGCATTGCGTTGTAATTTGGCCCCCAATTAACATTGTGTGGTCTATCGTGCATTCTGTCATTACGCCTATTATTCCCAAAACCACCTCGAGACTGCGATTGGTTCTGGTATGAACCTTGTTTGTTATCATGTTGCGGTCGGTACTGGTAAGAGCCCTGATTGTGGCCATTTTTGCGTTCTGTTTCAAAATTACTGTTCTGTGGTTTCAGTACTGTTTCATTATCCGATTTACTTTCTACTGTACATACAAACTTGTTTCGTTGCCTGTCGGCTAACCTATGTGCCTCCATTCGCACAGCAATCTTTTTGGCCTCTGTAATACTTTTTGGAGTCACTTCGCGTAAACGCAATCGGATATCAGAATCATTTAGTGCATCTATGAAATTATCTAAAGCTAAAGCCTCTATCACATCTTGGCTTGCCGTTGGATAAGCTTGCCGTGTCATTTTTCTGACTGAATGCGCCAGTTGAGGGATTGTCTCCCCTTTTCCACGGGTACGGGATTTTAGTTGGGTACGGAAAACTGCAGCCTTATTTTCTGATCCGAAGCGAGCTTTAAGCTTTTCTAGTAATGAGTCATAGTCACGTCTCTCGCGTTCGTTCATTTCGCTTAATAAAGATCGCGCCCCACCAGTCAAACTACTGGCCAAATACAAAGACTTTTGAGCATAACTCCAGCCATTAATTTCTGAAGTAATTTCAAACTGAGTCAGGAAATCTTCCAAGTCTTCATCACCACTGTATGCCTTTGGTTTCATTTTAAGATTACCTGTATTGGACTGATATTGCGGAGCAGAATTCTGATAAGTTTGCACTAATTCATAAGCCGACTGATTCTGGTTTTGACTTAAAGAGGTTTGACTATTAGTTTCGCAGTCATGTCTGTTATAAGACAAGGTATCGGGCCGGGTTGTGTTTGGTCGATCATTTCTTTGAACATTGTAATTGAATTGTATCTCATGATCAGGATTCTCAATTTGAGTCAATTTTGATTTCACAATGTGAACTTCATTTTCAGCCGTATTCATTTGCTTTTGTAATTGTGTGTTTACACCTTGAATAGTTTGTCCCACACCAGAAATTTTATCAAGAACTTGCGACATTTGATTGCCAATGTAACTTTCTAAGTCACGGATTCTAGAATCACTGTGATCGATGTTTCGGTTTCGTGTATTTTCCCTGTTCAAATTAACAGAAGTATTCTCTGGGCTAGAACCTAGCTGTGCATTTTCTGAGTTCGAGATATTCTCGCCATTTTCATTCTCATTAGATGAGTCATTTTCTGTGGATGAACCACCAAACACATAAATATGTCTACAATCATCCATTTTATTTCAATTTTCTATCAACACAGTTTTATAAAAACTTCTATTGTAAAATTTTACTTATATGTTTGTAATGACAAATAAATTTCAAATAAGCTAATATTCTTCCTTTTTCAGATTCAAACATCAGTCACTAACCCAGTTGAAGAACAAGACAAATCAATTTTTGCAATTTATGTACACGTATTCAATAAACAACACTGTTCTATTTTGTCATTATCAATTTTACTATCTTATAACCTGTAAGACAGACTTTTCAAAATTTATGTCAAAAGACACCAAAACAATTCCAGATGTTCAGAATATTCCCATTATACTGCAAAGTACACAACAATGTAGAGTTGACCTGGACAGAAAACAATTTCAAATTGTGAATAGTGATGATGGGTGTCAGTGGCAATTCAGAAATTTAACATCCCACTTCTGACACCAAATGTTGCGCTTGCCCTCAAATAAATGACTGGTGTCGCTGGCAAGGCTACTCGCAGTCCAAGCTGTAAGTCTGAACCTAGAGTCGCAACATGAAAACCTAATGTGGGCACATGGGTTCGAATAGGACACCTTTAAGATTTCTGAATGTATAAGCTGACAAATTCAACCAGTTCATATATTTATTATATTTTGTATGGTTGTATCTATATTTCAATGATACAAATATAGATATGCATGAATCTCATGTAAACATAAGTTGAGACCGGATTCGGTCAAGTATCAGATTGGGTCACTCTGACCAGATTGGGTAAAATCACTATCTTCTATAATTATAGTAAAATAAATGTCAGGATAAGTAAAAACCGAGCTCCCGTATAATAAGAATACCTGAGAACAATATTCAGGTTCGTTTTATAACCTTACAAGAACTTGACCAGATTGGGTCAAGTCTAGCCTACTGCACCGGGTCTAAAGGATCTCTATAAAAATACTGTTTAAACGTTGAATCTGGGTTAGTGACCAGTACAAATACGCTAAATAGATAGAATAATCAAAAATGGGTAAGCACCTCCACGTTGGAGTACATTTCTAGAGGCAACTGCCCGGTTCAGTGATAGAAACACAAGTGACAACTAGCTGTCAAAAAATGTAAACAAAGATCCGCAGTATAGCGTTTGGCCGCACGTGAATGCCAATATGACGTCACGTCCGGATAAACAAATGTGCAGAGGAATCGCGCGTATATTTAGGAGCTTGATTTCTACGATAAATATGATGAGTGGAATGGTAACATCGATTGAAATGAATAAAGTACAGTCCATAATTACTAACAAATCCAACAATCCAGGTTGACACAGAGAAATAAGCGTAACAATAGCGATATAAGTGGAGTTAATCTGGGTCGCCAGATGCACATAAAAGGTATAGTAAGAAAGCGTCTCAAAACTGTCAGTTAATGTCAAGCTCGGTAGGCTGTTCTTAGGCATATAGACACTAAATAGAAAAATGGCGCGAAAAAAAATGGTAGTCGCATAATGGCGGATACAAATAGTCCTCAGTTTTTTCGCTGTGTAGAGCTATTTTCCTTATTTTCTTTGCAATTTTTTTTGGTAAAATCACATGACAGATCTATGTTTGACATGAAGATAGCATTTTGATCATGAAATAACACCATGACAAAATTTTTCATGGAAACTTAGATCATACACCACCAGTATAATTTGGGGTCTCATTTTTTAGCTGATTTTGCAGTTTGTGTGTTTGACTGAAATTATTTTTCTTGCATCAAACATGACCCTCACTTTTCTTTTGATTTTTAGTTAGCACTGATAATATTCTTCAAGAAAATGTAAGTTACAGAAATTTAAAATGGGTCCTGATGTGTGCTGCGGTCATTGGAAATAGGTCAATTTTATATAGAATAAAGAACAACAACTATTTAGTGTGTTATAACCTATAAGATGACATTGGTAAAAAATGAAATCTGGCCAGATAATGGTGGAAATGGGCTAGTTTGATTAGAATTTGATAGAAAATGACAAATTAATGGCAATTTTGTTGAAAATGAGGATAAAACCCAAAAATATCACATTTTCACTGTTTTGGGTGTATTTTTTTCATAAACTGTATATTTATAGGCTACTGATTGCTATTTTCTGTCCATCAGAGGTAAAAGTGAAGATATATAACAGTTTAAATGTGTAATTTGCATGCAGATCAGAGTAGAAAATGTCAAAACAGGGCGAAACAAGGCTGAATTTAGGGTAACTGCTTCAACATTATGTCGCGACAGCTATTTTTGACAAAATCTGACGCTTTGTCTTATGGTACTGAAAATGCCATAAAAACGTGGAAACTGTTGATATCAAGCTAAAACCTTGGATTTCTTCATGCATTTGGGTTTCTGGTACATTTCAAATGAAATTGGCACACTGTCAGAGAAAAAAGTTTTTCTTATAGGCATACAGACACTAAATAGAAAAATGGCGCGAAAAAAAATGGTAGTCGCATTATGGCGGATACAAATAGTCCTCAGTTTTTTCGCTGTGTAGAGATATTTTCCTTATTTTCTTTGCAATTTTTTTGGTAAAATCACATGACAGATCTATGCTTGACATGAAGATAGCATTTTGATCATGAAATAACACCATGACAAAATTTTTCATGGAAACTTAGATCATACACCACCAGTATAATTTGGGGTCTCATTTTTTAGCTGATTTTGCAGTTTGTGTGTTTGACTGAAATTATTTTTCTTGCATCAAACATGACCCTCACTTTTCTTTTGATTTTTAGTTAGCACTGACAATATTCTTCAAGAAAATGTAAGTTACAGAAATTTAAAATGGGTCCTGATGTGTGCTGCGGTCATTGGAAATAGGTCAATTTTATATAGAATAAAGAACAACAACTATTTAGTGTGTTATAACCTATAAGGCATACAGACACTAAATAGAAAAATGGCGCGAAAAAAAATGATAGTCGCATAATGGCGGATACAAATAGTCCTCAGTTTTTTCGCTGTGTAGAGTTATTTTCCTTATTTTCTTTGCAATTTTTTTGGTAAAATCACATGACAGATCTATGCTTGACATGAAGATAGCATTTTGATCATGAAATAACACCATGACAAAATTTTTCATGGAAACTTAGATCATACACCACCAGTATAATTTGGGGTCTCATTTTTTAGCTGATTTTGCAGTTTGTGTGTTTGACTGAAATTATTTTTCTTGCATCAAACATGACCCTCACTTTTCTTTTGATTTTTAGTTAGCACTGACAATATTCTTCAAGAAAATGTAAGTTACAGAAATTTAAAATGGGTCCTGATGTGTGCTGCGGTCATTGGAAATAGGTCAATTTTATATAGAATAAAGAACAACAACTATTTAGTGTGTTATAACCTCTTAGCACTATTATACTAGATGACTAATAGTAATAATAATTAGTATGAATTGGGGAAAAAAATACCAGTTACTCATTATTTAGCCCATGGTGGTTGTGAGTTACTTTAAATCGATATTCCATTAACATCATTAAATTTCAGAGTTGCATCACTTACACTTTAAATAGATGTATGATCTGCTTTTCAATGGGAAAAATATAAAGAAGAAATTCATCACTTAACGTTCCCAGTTAAATTCTATGATCTATAGTTATATTTGAAGATGATTTTATTTACAAGAAGTACTTGATAATAAAATTTACTTTTCAGTCCGAAATTTATAATAAAATATAAAGATTAAATGAAGTCTTCAATCTTAATTAAATAGTACAGAACAGAACAGAACAGAATCTTTATTAACTTGCACAACATGTACATCGTTAAATAACATATACATACAGTATATATATATATATACAAACTACAATAATATTACCTTTGAATTAACAAATTTCTACGATTGAAGGAAAGTTTAATAAATTTACTTAGTTTGACAAGAGTATTTCTATCATAATAATAATTCGAGGGGTGAGTGCGACACAGTGCTAAGTGACATTTTTTGAAAAAATCACTTTTTTCATATATCAACAGTTTATGACCTTGCCCATGTCCTGTAAAAATATCAAGATTATAGCAAGTCATATAATGAATTTATAACAAAATGGTCAAAAAGCGCTAAGTGAAAATGATATACACATGTACCATTTTAATGCCTCACAATGCTAAGTGCCTTACGTCACTTGGCGCTTTTTTGCACCGAACTATATCAAGTTTGCACTCAGTATATGTACCAAGTGACAAATATTTTTCAATAATTGTGCCATTTGGTTGGTTTCTTTTAAGTATGATATCATTATCAGTATCTGGTATAAAGGATTATTATTTTTTTTGGACAAACAGTTGATTTTTATTCTTCTTTTTTTTTCACTTGTTACTTTTCACAGTAAACATGTGGCTGTAAACCAAGTATTGTTTACTGTAAAAAAGTGCTAAGTGACAGAATGCATTTTAAAGTTCTTCAGATGAAATTCTCTGTTTTTTTTTTTTATTTTAAACATTTGTCTCAAGATTTTTTTATCAAAATGAGGACAGGGAAAAGTATACATTAGTGAAATATAATTATTTGAACTCAAAAAGTATTTCTATATGTACAACTGCACTAGTTCTGACTAACGTGTTGTAAATCTTGCCTCTCGGGTCAGATGTACAAGTGAAACACCCCCTGATCCAAGCAGTATACTTGGTTGCAACAGCTTAGGGAGAATCTGATCCCATGAACTTGCATGAAGCCTGCCAAATATAATGACCTTATTCTAATTCCAGCAGCATGTCATGTGTTTTATGTGCTGCTACCACACAAAACAAAAAGTACATAACTACATTGTAATATATGAATACTAAGAAGTTAGTAAGAACAGTTGTGTAATTTAGCACACAACTAATATGTGGAAACTGAAAAATCATCATATTTTATTTTCCTTTCGTAAATTAATTATTTATATTATATACAAATGAGTTCTGCAATAAACCCTATTTATTATTTATGATATATATGATTGAATTATATCAAAAAACTTTCAAAAATACCTCCCAGATAGCAGACATGCGTTGGCCCAACGTTGGGCCAACGGCAAACTCTTCGTTGGCCCAACGAAGATTTCCAACGTTGGCCCAACGCCATTTTGCTAATTGGCGCAACGTTGGCCCAACGGTTGGTACACCGTTGGCCCAATGACTGGAATCCTACACTTATCGTTGGCCCTCCATTGGGCCAACAACTGGTATCCTGCACTTATCGTTGGCCCTCCATTGGGCCAACATCATTTTTTCGTCTATCATGGTTGGTCCAGCGTTGGGCCAACGCTATCCCAACAATTACGAATCTGAAAAAAGACTAAAACTAGCATTATTTAGTACGTATTTTATTTTCAAATAGTTATGATTTTGTTAAAGTTTAACAAAAAGAAATCTAACATTTATTTAAATTTTGTTTGCAATTTTCCTGAAGAAATATAACAGAATATTTCATCACTACAACATGTCAAATATTGATTCCAGCCTTTTATAAATCTAAATATTTTTCTTTTTTCAGTCAATGATCAAATCCTACTAAAGTGAATTACTGTCTGTATATTAACTCATTATATATCCAAGTTCTGTTTGATTGTTTTCTTTTCTCACTGAAGTTGCGATGCTGCTTTCTTTTTTTTTCTTGTTTTTTCTTGTGCACCACAGTGCTAGGCACTCCATTATTACTTTCTTGAACAGCACCCTGTAAAAAAATAAAATTCATAATGTTGATTAAACCATCTACGTCAAATTGATAACAATATAACTAAACATATGCATAAAAACTGGACATAAACTTGCGTAAAATGTATGAAATTTATTTTTGTCTGTATTTAACCGAGAAAAATATGTTAGAATTAACGAGAATATGAGTTATTTCATTTAAAGAATTTAATACTCAACACAAGTGCCATCAGCCAGCTTTAGATAAAAGTATTTAACATATGTTCAAGTCACATGGATTTTACTTGCATACCGGATAAAATTAAGAAATTCTCTGTTTACAAGATTCCACAACTTTATCAAAAATATTAAAAATGTTCTACTTACAGTTTATAGCTGGTAGACCGGGTTTTTGTTAACTCTAGACTTATCACATGTATAATAGTTTCCTTTACTTCACATATATGCAGGTAGGAATCTGGCCTAGAGAGTAAAATTAACCACATTTTGTGGGATTTCTTACATAACCAGGGTTAACGAGAGTTCATGTTCTGGAATACTCAACAGATTTATTGTAAACATTTTATGACTGTATAAAATTAGATATTTGTTATAGAGCTAGTAGTGTTTTTTTTTTAATTCTTTTTTCACAATTTTTTTTTTTCAAGGTAGTAGATCTGAAATAGTTCAAAATGTCATTACGGCTGGAGATAAGTTAAAGGTTTAATTAGCCCAAGTTTAACTGATTACGAATTGGTGCAGAAAAGTATTTAATTATTAATTAAATATTGCTGCTTTTTGCATGTTACACATACACAACGTGTATACCTGTAGGGGCTTGTGATAAAACAGTCACCTGTAAAATATATAATTATTATATTATTACTTTTAATGGGTCAACGTTGGGCCAACGATGTTTTCTCTGTATAAGTCTTTCTCTGAAAATCAATATTGGGCCAATGCAGAGATATCTGAGACTGAAATTCAAAGTTGGTTCAACGTTGGCCCAACAGCTGTATTTACAATACTTATTAATCATTGTTGGGCCAACAGTGGCCCAACAACGATTATCCTTTGACGGTTTTCCGTCGTTGGCCCAATGACTTCATGTTTACAGGGCTCTAATGAAAAAGATACAGGTGTATTCCTGTTATGGGAAGTGTATTCCGGTTTTTAGGTGGATTCCGGTTTAATGTGTGACCGATCGGCAAGTATGACTGTTTGTACAGTTGTACAGTTCTTGTTTATTGTGAATCACAGTTGTACTGTAGCATTTTCATAGTATATGACTGAATCACAAGAATATACGAATAAGTTCATCTTGGCCTGGAATTTAGATTCACTGCTCATCTTTTTGTCATTTCACAGTTTACTTAAACCTTGTTAGTTGTCTTTTTGAAATATCTTAACCACATTTTCTGTATGTCTTCAGTAACAGTGAATGAATGCATATATTGCAGCTTCTGGTGATAACTGCTCTGAATAAGAAAAACATTGTTTTTTTTAGAAATCTTTGTACTTTTTAAGTATTCATAAATTTACTCATATATTGTTATGAGCTTTTAGATTACAAACAGTACAGTATAATACAACTTTTACATCAGTAGTGTTCAATGACATTTAACACAGTCATTACAGTAACTGCTATAATGATGAAACTGAAATGACTGCATGACCATGGCTTTCAGCAAATTATTAGAAATACATGTATCTTATCTTATTGTTGGTTAACTGCGTGTATAATTATAGTGATATCTGGAGAATTTCATAGAACATGTAATGAAATCTTTGGAATCAAAGTTTAATGATCTTGAAAAGGTTCAATGTCACCTAAAGTGACTGTTGATTAATTCCAGCATGTCACAGAGAATATGATTGACAATTCGACACTGAAAATAAAGCTACATCTCTGGAAACTGTTTCATATTTGTAACCAAATAAAAACTCAAAATCATTAATATAAAAAATTATCTTGAAGAAACATCTAAACCTAATATTAAAGTGGAATCTATGTTATACAATGACAGTCTGACTTGTAGTGTATGTTATTAGTATGCATGACCTGCACTGCACAGAAATGGCAATGTGGAGTAGATTGACATTAACTCCTTATGTGTAAAATAAAATCTGGAAAGTAGATCCCTCGGAAGCACCGAGAACAAAGCAAACAGCGAAAATTGCAGACTCGGTTTTATTGAGTCTGTTCATGAGCAGTAATGGAATATGCAACACTGCTCACGCCCCCTAGCACCGGCTTAAGCAGTATTCAATCTTCAAATCTAAATGAGTTGAAATCAATGATCCCGAAGGACCAGAAAATATAACAACACTGAAATGAAGTCGGGGCGACTTTTTACGGCCGCCACACAGCACTTAACACCCGCTGTTGTGAAGTAAATAAAATCTGGAAAGTAGATCCCTCGGAAGCACCGAGAACAAAGCAAACAGCCACAAACTTTCTATCCTGGGACTAATGTCGCAACTATATGCAATATTGATTAGGTAGAAGGAGAAGGGACACACAATAATTAAAACAACATTCTCCCTGAGCACGTTCAAAATCTGTATGAACGTTCAACTTCTGGGATGGCCACCGATAAGAAGCAAAAGGTCAAGGAACTTTTAACAAGGTATTCACATATCTTTTCGAAATCTGACAGTGATTTAGGTAGGACTGGAATTATAAAGCATCACATCCCAACAGCCAATGCCCAGTCCATCAAACAACCGATTCGGAGGATACCAGTACATTTGCAGGATGAGGTTGAAAAACAAATTGACCAAATGCTAAAAGATGATGTGATACAACCTTCAACTAGTCCATGGGCCAGTGGAATAGTTCTTGTAAAGAAGAAGGACGGATCTAGAAGGTTTTGTATTGATTATCGTCGTTTAAATGAAGCCACGATCAAGGATGCGTATCCACTACCCATAATTGATGAGTCCCTTGATCAGCTTGCTGGATCCTCATGGTTTTCGTGCCTGGATCTAGCTTCTGGATACTGGCAAGTAGAGATGGCGGATGAAGATATACACAAGACGGCGTTTGCATCACGGCAGGGTCTTTTCGAGTTTAAAGGCCTAGATTTTGGCAGTGGGCCAAGGGATTTCTGTCTTCACCAGCACAGTTGGGGGCTAATGACCATCACAGTATGGTTCCAATAAACAAGGGTCATTGTTTATTGGAGAGTCAGTCTACCTTACAAGTGTATCTATTAGTGAGAAGAGGAAACGATGTAATTTATTTTAAATTAATGAAAAATTGATAACTTTTAAAGTTATACTAGTTCTAAGTAAAGTCAAATATTTGTTGATCAAACGCAATAAAAAGTAATCCGAAACTTATTTTCACAAAAAATGAAATAATGAGAAACTTACTTAAAGAAATATGCAACTTTTTATTCTAGAGAATTGTGATATTTCAGAAAAATGTGACTTTCACTCATCTAAAGCTTGCAAAATACTGTAAATAACATTTGTCTAAAATTGAAAACAGAATGTGAATTTCAAAGTTACAAAGCAAGCATGAAAAAAGTCCCTTTTGGCAACATACTGAAAATGAAAATTGAGTATGGATGGAACACAATAACTGATTACATGAACACAAGAAAAGCAATTTCCAAGTCGAAAAATATTGTTCGTCAGCACAAAGAACTCATGAAGTTTTCACTATACTTGTGTTTTATTATCATTATTATTTTTAAATATTATTACTGTATCTTTTATCATCCTATATGTAATATAATAATAATAATGATAATGATAATGATTATCTTTATAATTATTATTACTATAACATTAAAGTAATAGTGATTATCATCTATATAATATCAAACTAATAATAATTATTATTATCATTCCACATTCACTGAAGAAAAATTAATTTCTTTCAACTCCACTGCACACATCTTCATGGTCTACTTGGGGTCCCTGCTGTGCTAATTGCCCTCTAATCAGTTACTATTACATAATCGCTGATAAGCAGCAGATAAGATGGGAGTTGTATATTGGATTTGGGGGGGGGGGGGGGACACTTATATAGTAGTGAATCTAGGCCTTTAACAAGATGCCCTTTGGTCTCTGCAACTCGCCTGCCACCTTTGAGCGTTTGATGGAATATGTGTTGGCTGGTCTTCATTTGAAAATATGCCTCGTTTATTTGGATGACATTATTGTAGTTGGTAAAACCTTTGGAGATATGATCAAAAATTTACAGCAAGTTTTTGAAAGGTTTGAAGAAGCTGGACTTAAAATGAAACCAAAGAAATGTCAGCTATTTAAAAAGGAAGTCGAGTTTTTAAGACACATAATTAATGAAAATGGGGTAGGAACAGACCCAAAGAAAATCGAATGCATCAAACAGTGGCCAACACCTCACAATGTTACAGAAATACGCTTTTTTCTTGGACTTTGTGGATACTATCGGAAATTCATCTTGGGATACTCACAGATAGCTAGACCTCTTGTAAGATCGACAGAGAAAAATACTCGTTTTTCTTGGGATACAGATTGCGAAGAAAGTTTCAAAACTCTAAAAAATAAGTTGATCACAGCTCCGATATTGGCGCATCCAGACTTCTCTTTGCCATTCATCTTAGACGCGGATGTTTGTGATTATTCTATCGGAGCAGTGCTTTCACAGAAAATTGATGGACAAGAAAGAGTCATAGCCTATGCTAGTAGAACAGTTCCTATCACTGTAAATCAGGCGGCTTTCATTGGCAAGATAAACCAAAACGAAGATACACAAGAAACATTACAGAAACAGGATAAAGACTTAAGTACAGTAATTGAATGGGTCTCTTCAAAGAAAAAGCCTCTTTTCAAGGAAATCGGAGCAGAGGGCTACACTGTAAAATCCTTGTGGAACCAGTTTGACAGACTAGAAATAAAAGATGGTCTTTTGGTGAGACATATGGAAGATACAGAAACTAAACAATCAAGATACCAGTCATTAGTGCCAAGATGTCACAGAAGAAAAGTGCTCACCTGTGCTCATGACGTAAGGTCGGCCGGACATTTAGGGATCAGAAAAACTCTTTCAAAGATCAGACAGAACTTTTATTGGCCAGGCATGCAAAATGATGTTCGGTTGTACGTTGCAGGATGTGAGATATGCATGAAACGCAAGGGACCTAACAAAACCAAGCAAGCCCCAATGCAGGTTGTAAGGAGTGGCTATCCTATGGAGAGGATAGCTATTGATATCCTTGGAGAGTTGCCCGAGACAGAACAAGGAAATCGTTATATTTTAGTGATAGCTGACTACTTCACTAAATGGACAGAATGCTTTCCAATGCGAAACATGGAAGCTGCTACTGTTGCCAGAATTTTATTAGAAGAAGTTATAGCTAGGTTCGGAATACCATCACAGATACACTCAGATCAAGGCAGACAGTTTGAGGGAAAGTTATTTAAGGAGATGTGTGAGGTTTTAGGTATAGTAAAGACACGAACAACGCCATATCATCCTCAGTCAGATGTCATGGTAGAGAGGTTTAATAGAACACTAACGACGATGTTAAGTGCATTTGTAAATGAGAATCATCGAAATTGGGATGAGCAAATACCATATGTGATGATGGCGTATAGAAGTGCTGAACACGAAACTACTGGGATGAGTCCAAATATGCTTATGCTTGGTCGTGAAGTATCTACACCACTAGATTTGATATTCGAAATGCCATCAGGTATCAAACCAATACCAGTTCATGAATGGGTCTGGGAATTGCGCGAAAGGTTAGAAACTGCTCATAACATTGTAAGGCAGAACACCGAAAAAGCAATAAACAGACAGAAACAATTGCATGACAAACGGAATTCTTTTGAACAATTTCAGATAGAAGATAAGGTGTATGTATATTTCCCAGTAAAGAAGGTTGGAACTTCATCTAAGTTCACATCCTTCTGGCGAGGTCCTTATACAGTGCTTGGGAAGTTATCCCAAGTTCTGTATAATACTGACTGTGGACGAAATCGGGTTCCACAAGTCATTCATTGTGATGGAGTTAGAAAATGTAAGAACCAAATCTTACTAGATGAAACAGAGATAAATTTTGATGCAGATAATGATGATGAAGGTAGTACTGGCAGAAACTCAGATGTAGATTTACCGGGTACAGATGATATTGATAAAAATGACGATTTGACAGACATCCAGAGTAACACTAGAACTCGTAGGAAACCGGCTTGGGCTAAAGACTATATCTTTTCTTATTTAAGGTCTAAGATGCCAAAGATAAAGACTACAGTTCGTACAAATCCACTTTTGCCCATATGTCCTGTATGTAAGACAAGCATACAGAAAAGTGAGAAGATTGAAGCTCATGTTGAAAAATGTAATAGAAGGGACGAACTAGAAAGGACATGTAAAGTCTGTAACAAAGTTATGATGAAGTATGCGTATCTTAAGAAACATATGAAGTTAGTACACAAAGTAGATGGATCCGGATATATAGAGAAGAGGCATAGTGACAAAGAGGACTGGGATAAGAACCCAGATATAGAATTGGATTTTTAGGACAGTGAAAGTGAGAATGAAGAAAAATGTGATGCAAATCATAATACTGAGAACGGAAGCAAATGTTATACGGTGAGTGCTCCCGATGATACGGAGAAAGTAGATAATGGGAAATCAGTGGATGCGAATACAGATAATGAAGATGAAAATTCAGGACAAAGGGAGGTTGAAGTTAGTATCTGTCGAAGTGATGAAGGAAGTAAGAAGAGGCAGAAGATTGTTATTATTGAAGGAGAGGTTAATTACGAGTCAAACCTTCTATGCCCAGCAAAGCGATCATTAGCTGGGGTGGATCTTAATCTAGGAGATTATGTTGACGAGGGTCATGTAAGGCCTTCAGATATAAATACTGCTATCAGTCAGAATGCTGGTAGAGAAGTAATTTGTTGTAAAAAAAAAATAGATATATGAAATGGCTTTGTTAGCCAGGTTTGTATTATAACAAATGTTACAATGATAATACAAAAATGAACTTTTCTGAATACAGTAACTATAAATGCTTCAGTTTATGTTTGTGTTTCAGGTTGAAACATTAAAATAATGGTCTCATATTTATAGTGGTGTTCTTTGTTTTATAAATGTTAATCAAGTTTAGTGTGACGATTGTTATATTCGTATATATATATCATGCGGGACGCATGAATTTGGAGGAGGAAGTAATGTGGCGAGATACCTATGTTGATTTGATTTAGTTGTCACATACCTTAAGATTCGTACCTAAAATATTCGCACCACGTTTTCGACCCACCGATGAGCCGTCATAATTCAGTAGACTTAATTAAGTAAACATTAATCTTTCATGAATACATAGAAGAGATAAAGTTCTATCTACTACTACGATAAAACCAATATATTAAGGCGTTAATAATGGAAAATATACAAAGATTTGTCAAATTACCCACTTAGATGATCATTGTAATAATGAGCTTGATTTTGTCATTATCATTGAGCGCTCATTCATTACAGTTGGGTAAAAGGTTATAAATACCAGTGCAGCATCACGAAGTGATCAGATTCTGCCATGCTACCGAGAGAATAACTTCGTTGAAAAATAAACATAATAAAATATTACTAAATACTATTGGGTTCTTGACCTCCTGTCATAGTCTGAGTTCTTACTCAAAACATTGCGTTTTGTTTAAGTTCCACGACGATAGGAACTCGACATCTGGTGGTATTTAGGTAAAATCTTAATGTATGGTATTCACTTCAGGCATAGTTTGTTGTGAATCGCCATACTACAAGAGATCCCATACACTAATTTTGAGTGCTCGTCATCAGTTAAATTGAGATAGATTGATTAGCATTAGTTATTTTATATTTCACCAATCATTTTAAGAATCATTTGTTTTCCAATCATTCGGCAAGGAAGCCCATAGAAAAATTATATTATATTTAATATACTGAGCTAGACCGTGCACGCTACAATTGTAAACAGTTTCTTTTACAGGAAAAAAACATTTTGCTATTGAAAGAGAACTGATTTACTGAATCAAAACATTATACTGAACAATACCGGCAGTCCAACATTTGTAAATATTTCTAGAAGTATTTAATTCTAGTGATACAGTAATTAAGAAATAATTTACGCCAAAGCAGTGTTTTAACATTATTTATGCATGATGGGTGGTTATACATCAGGTGTAATAATTTCACGAGGGCGCAGCTCGAGTGAAATTATTTCGAATGATTATAACTGCCAGATTGTATAAATAATTATGCTATAGAAAATTTCCTTTCTAATAATTATGTCTTTGTCGTAAAATTTAGATCAGTATTATGGAACTGTTTCCTCACGCGTGTATGCATGGCGTGTCATCACGCTCCTTTGTTTATACACACCAGGACTGGAAATGGTAATACATCTTGCGGAAGAGTTCAATTTGGGTGAAAATGATGGCAAATTATTCTGTAAAGCGAATATACCAGATTAGTATGTGCGTAAATTAATTTGACAGTTGTGCAGTGTTACATTTCGTTTTAAAAATACTATTAAGTAAAATACTGAATCAAATTTGAAAGCACTATTTCTAGATGCATACATGGTGCTAAATATCATGTTGACATGATGTTAACATAATAACGTTGTGATGATTAATGCATTGCTAGTCATATTAGAATGAATTTTTAACTCTGAGGAAAATATCATGTTTGAAATACAGTTTTTATGATTCTCTTAAAACTGATACACTAACTAAGCCAAAGGTTATAATTTATAAAGATACATTATGATTGGCTAGCCATTTTTGTTCAGTGTAATTGTGAGT